>NC_045732.1:800678-815483 GCF_009834535.1 Camelus ferus
AACACATTGTTTCTTTTCAGTTGGAATCTGCACTACATACATATATATGGGGAGGTAGTAGCTCCATCTCCAGTTTACAGTGAAAAATGCAGGAATTTCAAACCGGCAAAGGAAACAGACTGAAAAACCAGAGTACGTGTTACAACTGCAACCTGTTCCTTTGTGTTCCTTGAATGAACGTCTCTCCACATGCTCATTTTTGAGAGATATGTGTGTGTGAATACGTCCTTCAACTTTTTGGGAACACAAATTTTCATTTTAGTTGGAAACTGCTCTACATACATATATATGTGGAGGTACTAGATCCAAATGTGTTTTACATTGAAAACTGCAGGATCTTCAAACCTGAACTAGGACACAGACTGAGAAACCAGAAGAAGTGTTACACCTGCAAACAGTTACAATTGTGCTAATTGAACGAACGTCTCTCTACATACTCATGTCTGACAGATATTTGTGTGATAAAGGCGTGCTTCAAATAGCTTGTTGGGAAAACAAAGTTTCTTTTTATTAGGAATCTACAAAGTATAGATATATACAGGGAGGTACAAGCTCCAACTCGTGTTTACAGTGAAAACTGCTGAAAATTCAAACCGGCACTAGGAACAGGGACAGAAACCAGAGTAAGAGTTTCCACTGCAACCCCATTCCCCTTGTGCTTGTTGAACGAACGTCTCACAACATGCGCAGTTCTGAGAGATCTAAGTGTGTGAAAGACGTCCTTCACCTAGCTTGTTGGGAACACGGAGTTTCTATTTAGAAGGAAACTGCACTAAATACATATATATGGGGAGGAACCAGCCCCAACTGGGTTTTACAGTGAAAACTGCAGGAACTTCTAACCAGCACTAGGAAACTGACTGAAAAAGCAGAGGAAGTGTTTATCCTGCAAACATTTCCGATTTTGCTAGTTGAACGAACATCTCTCCATATGCTCATTTCTGAGAGATAAGTGTGTGTGAAGGCCGACATTTACCTAGCTTGTAGGGAACAGAAGGATTCTATTCAGTTGGAATCTGCACTGCAAACATATATATGTGGAGGTACTAGCTCCAACCCCGTTTACTGTGAAAACTGCAGGAAATTCAATCCGGCACTAGGAAACAGAGTGAGAAACCTGAGTAAGCTTTTCTCCTGCAAACCGTTCCCCTTATGCTAGTTGAACGAATATCTCTTCACATGCTCAGTTCTGAGATATAACTGTGTGTGAAAGCCGACCTTCACCTAGCTTTTTGGGAAAACAAACAGACTTTTCAATTGGAATCTGCACTACATAAATATATATGGGGAGGTACTAGCTCCAACACGTTTTTACAGTGTATACTGCAGGAAAATCGTACCGGCACTAGGAAACAGTCTGAGAAACCAGAGGAAGTGTTTCTCCTGCCACCCTTTCCCTTTGTGCTATTTGAACGAACGTCTCTCTACATGCTCAGGTCTGACAGATAATTGTGTGTAAAAGGCGTGCTTCAACAATCTTGTTGGGAACACATAGTTTCTTTTCAGATGGAATCTGCACTACATATATATATATAGGGAAGAACTAGCTCCAAATCTGGTATACAGTGAAAACAGCAGGAAATTCAAACCGGCACTAGGAAACACAGTGAGAAACCAGAGAAACAGTTTCTCCTGCAAACCGTTCCCTTTGTGCTGGTTTAATGAAATTCTCTCCACGGGTGCAATTCTGAGAGTTAAGTGTGTGAGAAAGCCGCCCTTCACATAGCTTGTTGGGAACACAAAGTTTCTTTTCAGTTGGAAATTGAACTACTTACATATACATGGGTTAGTAAAAGCTCCAACTCGGTTTTAAAGTGAAAAATACCGGAACTTCAAACCGGCACTGGGAAAGACACTGAGAACCAGAGTAAGTGTTTCCCGTGCAATCCGTTCCTTTGTGCTAGTTGAAGGAACGACTCTCCACATGCTCGGTTCTCAGAAATATGTGTGTGTGAAAGCCGAACTTCACCTAGCTTGTTGGGAACACAAAGTTTCTTTTCAGTTGGAAAGAGTAGGACATTCATATATATGAGATGGTACTAGCTCCAACTCAATTTTACATTGAAAACTGCTGGAAATTCATACATGCACTCGGGAAAAGACTGAAATCCAGAAAATATATTTCTCCTGCAAACCGTTCCGCTTGTGCTAGTTGAATGAACGTCTCTTCACATGCTCAGTTCTGAGAAATAAGTGTGTGATTAAGCCGTCCTTAACCTAGCTTGTTGGAAACACAAAGATTCTTTTCTGTTGGAAACTGCAGGATATTCATATATATGGGGAGGTTCAAGCTCCAACTCGGTTTTACAGTGAAAATGCAGGAACTTGAAACCGGCACTAGGAATGAGACTCAGAAACCAGAGTAAGTGATTGACCTGCTACCAGTTCCATTTGTGCTAGTTGAACGAAAGACTTTCCACATGATCTGGTCTGAGAGATAAGTGTGTGTGAAAGCAGTCCTTTAAAAATTTTGTTGGGAACACAAAATTATTTTTCTGTTGGAAACTGCAGGACATTCATATATATGGGAAAATACTAGCTCCAACTTGATTTTACAGTGATAATTGCAGGAAATTCATCCCTCCACTAGGAAACAGACTGAAAAACCAGAGTAATTGTTTCTACTGCAACCCGTTCCTCTTGTGCTAGTTGAACGAATGTCTCTGTACATGCTCAGTTCTGAGACATAAATGTGTGTGAAAGCTGTACTTCACGTAGCTTGTTGGGAACTCATAGTTCCTTTTCAGCTGGAACCTGGACAACATACATATATATATGGAAGTACTAGATCCAAAACGGTTCCACTGTGAAAACTGCAGGTACTTCAAACCATCACTAGGAAACAAACTCAGAAATCATAGTAAATGTTTCTCCTGATATTATATTCTGTTGTGCCAGAATAACTAATGTCTCACTACATGATAAATTCTTAGAAATATGTATGTGTTAATGCCAAGTTTCACCTAGCTTGTTGGGAACACAAAGTTTCTTTTCAGTAGGAAAGTGCACTAAATTCATATATAAGGGGAAGTACTAGCTCCAACTCGGGTTTAAACTGAAAACTGTAGGATTTTCAAACCGGCACAAGGAAACAGAATGAGAAACCAGATTAAGTGTTGCTCCTGCAACAATTTCCCCATGTGCTGTTTGAACGAACGTCTCTCCACATGCTCATTTCTGAGAGATAAGTGTGTGTGAAAGCCGACCTTTACCTAGCTTGTAGGGAGCAGAAGGATTCTTTTCAGTTGGAATCTGCAATGCAAACACATATATGGGGAAGTAATAGCTCCAACTCAATTTTACAGTGAAAACTGCAGGAAATTCAATCCGGCACTAGGAAACAGTGTGAGAAACATGAGTAAGCTTTTCTCCTGCAAACCGTTCCCCTTATGCTAGTTGAACGAATATCTCTTCACATGCTCAGTTCTGAGATATAACTGTGTGTGAAAGCCAACCTTCACCTAGCTTGTTGGGAACACAAACTTTCTTTTCAGATGGAACCTGCACTACATAAATGTATATGGGGAGGTACCAGCTCCAACACGTTTTTACAGTTTATTTTGCAAGAACAACATACCGGCACTAGGAAACAGTCTGAGAAACCAGAGGAAGTGTTTCTCCTGCCACCATTTCCCTTTGTGCTATTTGAACGAACGTCTCTCTACATGCTCAGGTCTGACAGATAATTGTGTGTAAAAGGCGTGCTTCAACAATCTTGTTGGGAACACATAGTTTCTTTTCAGATGGAATCTGCACTACATACATATATATAGGGAAGAACTAGCTCAAACTCTGGTTTACAGTGAAAACAGCAGGAAATTCAAACCGGCACTAGGAAACACAGTGAGAAACCAGAGCAACAGTTTCTCTTGCAACCCGTTCCCTTTGTGCTAGTTTAATGAAATTCTCTCCACGTGTGCAATTCTGAGAGATAAGTGTGTGAGAAAGCCGCCCTTCACATAGATTGTTGGGAACACAAAGTTTCTTTTCAGTTGGAAAGTGCTCTACTTACATATACATGGGTTAGAAAAAGCTCCAACTCGGTTTTAAAGTGAAAAATACAGGAACTTTAAACCGGCACTTGGAAAGAGACTGAGAACCAGAGTAAGTGTTTCTCCTGCAACCCGTTCCATTTGTGCTAGTTGAAAGAACGACTAACCACATGCTTGTTGTGAGATATAAGTTTCTTGTAAAGCCTTCCTTCACCTAGCTTTTTGTCAACACAAAGTTTCTTTTCATTTGTAAACTGCACTACATACATATATATGGGGAGGTACTTGCTCCAACGCTGTCTTACGGTGAAAACGGCAGGAAATTCAAACCGGCACTTGGAAAGAGACCGAGAAACCTGTGTATGTGTTTCTCCTTCAAACCATTCCCTTTGTGCTGGTTCAATAAACATCTCTCCACATGCTCAGTTCTGAAAGTTATGTGTGTGTGAAAGCCGTCCTTCACCTAGCCTGTTGGGAACACAAAGTTTCTTTTCAGTTGGAATATGCACTACATAAATATATATGGGGAGATATTAGCTCCAACTGGGTTTTACAATGAAAACAGCAGGAACATCAAACCGGCACATGTAAACAGACTGAGAAACCAGTAAGTGATTCTCCTGCAACCCGTTCCCATTTTGCTTGTTGAACGAACTTCTGTCCTCATGCGCAATTCTGAGAGATACGTGTGTGTGATAGCCGTGCTTTACCGAGCTTGTTGGGAACACAAATATTCTTTTCAGTTGGTAAATGCACTACATACAATTATATGGGGAGGTACTTGCTCCAAATCGGTTTAATAGTGAAATCTGTAGGAATTTCAAACTGGCACTAAGAAACAGACTGAGAAACCAGAGTAAGTGTTTCTCCTGCAACACGTTACCTTTGTGCTAGTTGAAAGAAAGATGCTCCGCATGCTCGGTTCTGAAGATAAGTGTGTGTGAAAACGGTCCTTCAAATATTTTGTTGGGAACAAAATGTTTCTTTTCAGTTGCAAACTGCTCAACATATATATATATATATATATATATATATGGAGGTACAAGCTCCAAATCGGTTTTATATTGAAATCTGCAGGAACTTCAAACCAGCACTAGGAAACAGACTGAGAAACCATAGTAATGGTTTCTCCTGCAAAACATTCCATTTGTGGTATTTTAACGAACGTCTCTCCACATGCTCAGTTCTGAGATATGTGTGTGTGTGAAAGCCGAACTTCACCTAGCTTGTTGGGAACACAAAGTTTCTTTTCATTTGGAAAGTGTAGGACATTCATATATATGGGATGGTACTAGCTCCAACTCGATTTTACAGTGAAAACTGCTGGAAATTCATACATGCACTACGAAAAATTCTGAAAAACCAGACAATATGTTTCTCCTGCAAACCGTTCCACTTGTGCTAGTTGAATGAACGTCTCTTCACATGCTCAGTTCTGAGAGATAATTGTGTGTGGAAGCCGTCCTTCACTTAGCTTGTTGGAAACACAAAGATTCTTTTCTGTTGGAAACTGCAGGACATTCATATATATTGGAAGGTACTAGCTCCTACTCGATTTTACAGTGAAAACTGCAGGAAATTCATCCCTGCTCTAGGAAACAGACTGAAATTCCAGACTAAATGTTTCTCATGCAACCGGTTCCCCTAGGGCTAGTTGAACGTAAGTCTCTGCACATGCTCAGTTCTGAGACTTATGTGTGTGTGAAAACTGTCCTTCACCCATGTGGTTGGGAAAACAAGGATTCTTTTCAGTTAGAATCTGCACTGCATACATATATATGGGGTGGTACTAGCTCCATCTCGATTTGACGGAGAAAACTGCAGGAAATTCAAACAGGCACTAAGAAACACACTGAGAAAACAGAGTAATTGTTGCTTCTCCAACACTTTCCCCTTGCGCTCTTTGAATAAACGTCTCTCCACATGCTCAGTTCTGGGAGATATTTGTTTGTGAAAGCCGTCCTTCACCTAGCTTGTTGGGAACACATTGTTTCTTTTCAGTTGGAATCTGCACTACTTACATATATATGGGGAGGTATGAGCTCCACCTCGAGTTTATGGTGAAAACTGAAGGAAGTTCAAACCGGCATAGGAAACAGACTGAAAAACCAGAGTAATGTTACAACGGCAACCTGTTCCTTTGTGTTCCTTGAATAAACGTCTCTCCACATGCTCATTTGTGAGAGATATGTGTGTGTGAATACGTCCTTTAACTTTTTGGGAACACAAATTTTCATTTCAGATGGAAACTGCTCTATATACATATATATGAGGAGGAACTAGCTCCAACTGTGTTTTACAGTGAAAAAATGCAGGAACTTCAAACCGGCACTAGGAATCAGACTGAGAAACCAGATTAAGTGATTGACCTTCTACCCGTTCCATTTGTGCTAGTTGAACGAACGACTCTCCACATGCTCGTTTCTGAGAGATATGTGTGTGTGAAAGCAATCCTTTAAAAATTTTGTTGGGAACACAAATTTTCATTTCAGTTGGGAACTGCACTACATATATATATATGGGGAGGTACAAGATCCATCTTGGTTTTACAGTGATATCTGCAGGATCTTCAAACCGGAACTAGGACACAGATTGAAAAACCAGAAGAAGTGTTACCCCTGCAAACCGTTACAATTGTGCTAGTTGAACGAACGTCTCTCTGCATACTCAGGTCTGAAAGATATGTGTGTGATAAAGGCGTGCTTCAACTTGATGTTGGGAAAACAAAGTTTCTTTTCATTTGGAATCTGCACAGTATAGATATATATAGTTAGTTACTATCTCCAAGTCGGGTTTACAGTGAAAACTGCAGAAAATTCAAACCGGCACTAGGAACAGGCAGAGAAACCAGAGTAAGGGTTTCCACTGCAACCCATTCTCCTTGTGCTTGTTGAAAGAACGTCTCTCCACATGCACAGTTCTGAGAGATCTGAGTGTGTGAAAGACGTCCTTCACCTAGTTTGTTGGGAACACAGAGTTTCTATTCAGTTGGAATCTGCACTACATGCATATATATGGGGAGGAACTAGCTCCAACTGGGTTTTACAGTGAAAACTGCAGGAACTTCAAACCAGCACTAGGAAACAGACTGAGAAACCAAAGGAAGTGTTTATCCTGCAAAACATTCCGATTTTGCTATTTGAACGAACGTCTCTCCACATGCTCAATTCTGAGAGATATCTTTGTGTGAAAGCCGCCTTTCATCTATCTGTTGGAAACACAAAGTTTCTTTTCAGTTAGAAATTGCAACATATAATTATATATGGAGAGTTACAAGCTCCAACACGGTTTTGTAGTGAAAACTGCAGGAACTTCAATCCGGCACTTGGAAACAGTCTGAGAAACCAGAGTAAGTTTTTCTCCTGCAACACGTTCGCTTTGAGAGATTTTAACGAACGTCTCACCACATGCTATTTTCTGAGAAATAAGTGTGTGTGAAAGACGACCTTCACCCAGCTTGCTGTCAACACAAAGTTTCTTTTCAGTTTTAAACTACACTACATACAATTATATGGGTAGGTACTAGCTCCAACACAATTTTACAGTGAAAAGTGCAGGAAATTCAAACCGGCACTGGGAAACAGACCAAGAAATCAGAGTATGGTTTTCCCCTTCCAACCGTCCCTTTATGCTGGTTCAATAAATGTCTCTCCACATGCACATTTCTGAGAGATAAGTGTGTGTGAAAGCTGTCCTTCAACAATGTGGTTGGGAAAACAAGGATTCCCTACAGTTAGAATCTGCACTGCATACATATATATGGGGTGGTACTAGCTCCATATCGATTTTACGGTGAAAACTGCAGGAAATTCAAACAGGCACTAGGAAACACACTGAGAAAACAGAGTAATTGTTGCTTCTCCTACACGTTCCCCTTGTGCTATATGAACGAACGTCTCTCCACATGCTCAGTTCCGAGAGATGAGTGTGTGTGAAAACCGCCCTTAACGTAGCTTGTTGGGAACACAAACTTTCTTTTCAGTTGGAATCTGCACTACATACATGTATATGGGGAGGTACTAACTCCAACACGTTTTTACGGTGTATACTGCAGGAACATCATACCGGCACTAGGAAACAGTCTGAGAAACCAGAGGAAGTGTTTCTCCTGCCACCCTTTCCCTTTGTGCTATTTGAACGAACGTCTCTCTACATGCTCAGGTCTGACAGATAATTGTGTGTAAAAGGCGTGCTTCAACAATCTTGTTGGGAACACATAGTTTCTTTTCAGATGGAATCTGCACTACATACATATATATAGGGAAGAACTAGCTCCAAATCTGGTTTACAGTGAAAACAGCAGGAAATTCAAACCAGCACTAGGAAACACAGTGAGAAACCAGAGAAACAGTTTTTCCTGCAACCCGTTCCCTTTGTGCTAGTTTAATGAAATTCTCTCCACGTGTGCAATTCTGAGAGATAAGTGTGTGGGAAAGCCGCCCTTCACATAGCTTGTTGGGAACACAAAGTTTCTTTTCAGTTGGAAAGTGCTCTACTTACATATACATGGGTTATTAAAAGCTCCAACTCGCTTTTAAATTGACAAATACAGGAACTTCAAACAGGCACTGGGAAAGAGACTGAGAACCAGAGTAAGTGTTTCCCCTGCAACCCGTTCCGCTTGTGCTAGTTGAACGAACGTCTCTCCACATGCTCAATTCCGAGAGATAAGTGTGTGTGAAAGCAGTCCTTCACTTAGCTTGTTGGGAACACATTGTTTCTTTTTTGTTGGAATCTGCACTACAAATATATATATGGGGAGGAACTAGCTCCAACTGGGTTTTACAGTGAAAAATGCAGGAACTTCAAACCGGCACTAGGAATCAGACTGAGAAACCAGAGTAAGTGTTGCTCTTGCAACAATTTCCCCATGTGCTGTTTGAACGAACGTCTCTCCACATGCTCATTTCTGAGAGATAAGTGTGTGTGAAAGCCGACCTTTACCTAGCTTGTAGGGAACAGAAGGATTCTTTTCAGATGGAATCTGCACTGCAAACATATATATGGGGAGGTACTAGCTCCAACAACGTTTTACAGAGAAAACTGCAGGAAATTCATCCCTGCAGTAGGAAACAGACTGAAAAACCAGAGTAATATTTTTCCTGCAACCGGTTCCCCTAGAGCTAGTTGAACGTAAGTCTCTGCACATGCTCAGTTCTGAGACATAAGTGTGTGTGAAAGCCGTCCTTCACCTATCTTTTTGTGATCATAAATTTTCATTTCATTTGTAAACTGCACTACATACATATATATGGGGAGGTACTAGATCCAACTGGGTTTTACAGTGGAAAATGCAGGATCTTCAAACCGGAACTAGGACACAGACTGAGAAACCAGAAGAAGTGTTACCCCTGCAAACCGTTACAATTGAGCTAGTTGAACGAACGTGTCTCAACATACTCAGGTCTGACAGAAATTTATGTGATAAAGGCGTGCTTCAAATTGCTTGTTGGGAAAACAAAGTTTCTTTTCATTTGGAATCTGCAGAGTATAGATATATATAGGGAGGTACTAGCTCCAACTCGGGTTTACAGTGAAAACTGCAGAAAATTCAAACCGGCACTAGGAACAGGGAGAGAAACCAGAGTAAGTGTTTCCACTGCAACCCATTCCCCTTGTGCTTGTTGAAAGAACGTCTCTCCACATGCACAGTTCTCAGAGATCTGAGTGTGTGAAAGACGTCCTTCACCTAGCTTGTTGGGAACACAGAGTTTCTATTCAGTTGGAATCTGCACTACATACATATATATGGCGAGGAACCAGCTCCAACTGGGTTTTACAGTGAAAACTGCAGGAACTTCAAACCAGCACTAGGAAACAGACTGAGAAACCAGAGGAAGTGTTTATCCTGCAAACCTTTCCGATTTTGCTAGTTGAACGAACGTCTCTCCACATGCTCATTTCTGAGAGATAAGTGTGTGTGAAAGCCGACCTTTACCTAGCTTGTAGGGAACAGAAGGATTCTTATCAGTTGGAATGTGCACTGCAAAATATATATGGGGAGGTACTAGCTCCAACTCCGTTTTACAGTGAAAACTGCAGGAAATTCAATCTGACACTAGGAAACAGAGTGAGAAACCTGAGTAAGCTTTTCTCCTGCAAACCGTTCCCCTTATGCTAGTTGAACGAATATCTCTTCACATGCTGAGTTCTGAAATATATCTGTGTGTGAAAGCCCACCTTCACCTAGCTTGTTGGGAACACAAACTTTCTTTTCAGTTGGAATCTGCACTACATAAATGTATATGGGGAGGTACTAGCTCCAACACGTTTTTACGGTGTATACTGCAGGAACATCATACCAGCACTAGGAAACAGTCTGAGAAACCAGAGGAAGTGTTTCTCCTGCCACCCTTTCCTTTTGTGCTATTTGAACGAACGTCTCTCTACATGCTCAGGTGTGACAAATAATTGTGTGTAAAAGGCGTGCTTCAACAATCTTGTTGGGAACACATAGTGTCTTTTGAGATGGAATCTGCACTACATACATATATATAGGGAAAAACTAGCTCCAACTCTGGTTTACAGTGAAAACAGCAGGAAATTCAAACCAGCACTAGGAAACACAGTGAGAAACCAGAGAAACAGTTTCTCCTGCAACCCGTTCCCTTTGTGCTAGATTAATGAAATTCTCTTCACGTGTGCAATTCTGAGAGATAAGTGTGAGGGAAAGCCGCCCTTCACATAGCTTGTTGGGAACACAAAGTTTCTTTTCAGTTGGAAAGTGCTCTACTTACATATACATGGGTTATTAAAAGCTCCAACTCGCTTTTAAAGTGACAAATATAGGAACTTCAAACCGGCACTGGGAAAGAGACTGAGAACCAGAGTAAGTGTTTCTCCTGCAATCCGTTCCATTTGTGCTAGTTGAAAGAACGACTATCCACATGCTCGGTTCTGAGAGATAAGTGTGTGTGAAAGCCGTCCTTCAAATATTTTGTTGGGAACACAAAGTTTCTTTTCAGTTGCAAACTGCTCAACATATATATATATATATATATGGAAGTACAAGCTCCAACACGGTTTTACATTGAAATCTGCAGGAACTTCATACCGGCACTAGGAAACAGACTGAGAAACCAGAGTAATTGTTTCTCCTGCAAACCATTCCATTTGTGGTAGTTTAACGAACGTCTCTCCACATGCTTAGTTCTGAGATATGTGTGTGTGTGAAAGCCGATCTTCACCTAGCTTGTTGGGAACACAAAGTTTCTTTTCAGTTGGAAAGTGTAGGACATTAATATATATGGTATGGTACTAGCTCCAACTCGATTTTACAGTGAAAACTGCTGGAAATTCATACATGCACTACGAAAAATTCTGAAAAACCAGATATTTTTTTTCTCCTGCAACCCGTTCCGCTTGTGCTAGTTGAATGAATGTCTCTTCACATGCTCAGTTCTGAGAGATAATTGTGTGTGGAAGCCGTCCTTCACTTATCTTGTTGGAAACACAAAGATTCTTTTCTGTTGGAAAATGCAGGACATTCATATATATGGGAAGGTACTAGCTTCAACTCGATTTTACAGTGAAAACTGCAGGAAATTCATCCCTGCTCTAGGAAACAGACTGAAATTCCAGAGTAAATTTTTCTCATGCAACCCGTTCCCCTAATGCTAGTTGTATGTAAGTCTCTGCACATGCTCAGTTCTGAGACATAAGTGTGTGTGAAAGCGGTCCTTCACCCATGAGGTTGGGAAAACAAGGATTCTTTTCAGTTAGAATCTGCACTGCATACATATATATGGGGTGGTACTAGCTCCATCTCTATTTGACAGAGAAAACTGCAGGAAATTCAAACAGGCACTAGGAAACACACTGAGAAAACAGAGTAATTGTTGCTTCTCCAACATTTTCCCATTGTGCTACTTGAACGAACGTCTCTCCACATGCTCAGTTCCGGGAGATAATTGTGTGTGAAAGCCGTCCTTCACCTAGCTTGTTGGGAACACATTGTTTCTTCTCAGTTGGAATCTGCACTACATACATATATATGGGGAGGTAGTAGCTCCACCTCGAGTTTTCGGTGAATAGTGCAGGAATGTCAAACCGGCATATGAAACAGACTGAAAAACCAGAGTACGTGTTACAACTGCAACCTGTTCCTTTGTGTTCCTTGAATGAACGTCTCTCCACATGCTCATTTTTGAGAGAGATGTGTGTGTGAAAGCCGTCCTTCAACTTTTTGGGAACACAAATTTTCATTTCAGATGGAAACTGCTCTACAAACATATATATGGGGAGGTACTAGATTCAACTGTGTTTTACAGTGAAAACTGCAGGATCTTCAAACCGGAACTAGGACACAGACTGAGAAACCAGGAGAAGTGTTACCACTGCAAACCTTTAAAATTGTGCTAGTTGAACGAACGTCTCTGTACATACTCAGGTCTGACACATATTTGTGTGATAAAGGCGTGATTCAAATAGCTTGTTGGGAAAACATAGTTTCTTTTCATTTGGAATCTACAAAGTACAAATATATAAAGTGTGGTACTAGCTCCAACTCGGGTTTACAGTGAAAACTGCAGAAAATTCAAACCGGCACTAGGAACAGGGAGAGAAACCAGAGTAAGAGTTTCCACTGCAACCCATTCCCCTTGTGCTTGTTGAAAGAACGTCTCTCCACATGCGCAGTTCTGAGAGAACTGAGTGTGTGAAAGACGTCCTTCACTAGCTTGTTGGGAACACAGAGATTCTATTCAGTTGGAATCTGCACTACATACATATATATGGGGAGGAACCAGCTCCAACTGGGTTTTACAGTGAAAACTGCAGGAACTTCAAACCAGCAATAGGAAATAGACTGAGAAACCAGAGGAAGTGTTTATCCTGCAAACCTTTCCGATTTTGCTAGTTGAACGAACGTCTCTCCACATGCTCATTTCTGAGAGATAAGTGTGTGTGAAAGCCGACCTTTACCTAGCTTGTAGGGAACAGAAGGATTCTTATCAGTTGGAATGTGCACTGCAAACATATATATGGGGAGGTACTAGCTCCAACTCCGTTTTACAGTGAAAACTGCAGGAAAATCAATCCGGCACTAGGAAACAGAGTGAGAAACCTGAGTAAGCTTTTCTCCTGCAAACCGTTCCCCTTATGCTAGTTGAACGAATATCTCTTCACATACTCAGTTCTGAGATATAACTGTGTGTGAAAGCCGACCTTCACCTAGCTTGTTGGGAAAACAAACATTCTTTTAAGTTGGAATCTGCACTACATAAATGTATATGGGGAGGTACTAGCTCCAACACGTTTTTACGGTGTATCCTGCAGGGAAATCGTACCGGCACTAGGAAACAGTCTGAGAAACCAGAGGAAGTGTTTCTCCTGCCACCCTTTCATTTTGTGCTATTTGAACGAACGTCTCTCTACATGCTCAGGTCTGAAAGATAATTGTGTGTAAAAGGCGTGCTTCAACAATCTTGTTGGGAACACATAGTTTCTTTTCAGATGGAATCTGCACTACATACATATATATAGGGAAGAACTAGCTCCAACTCTGGTTTACAGTGAAAACAGCAGGAAATTCAAACCGGCTCTAGGAAACACAGTGAGAAACCAGAGAAACAGTTTCCCTGCAACCCGTTCCCTTTGTGCTGGTTTAATGCAATTCTCTCCACAGGTGCAATTCTGAGAGATAATTGTGTGAGAAAGCCGCCCTTCACATAGCTTGTTGGGAACACAAAGTTTCTTTTCAGTTGGAAAGTGAACTACTTACATATACATGGGTTAGTAAAAGCTCCAATTCGGTTTTAAAGTGAAAAATACAGGAACTTCAAACCGGCACTGGGAAAGACACTGAGAACCAGAGTAAGTGTTTCCCGTGCAATCCGTTCTTTTGTGCTAGTTGAAGGAACGACTCTCCACATGCTCGTTTCTCAGAAATATGTGTGTGTGAAAGCCGAACTTCACCTAGCTTGTTGGGAACACAAAGTTTCTTTTCAGTTGGAAAGAGTAGGACATTCATATATATGGGATGGTACTAGCTCCAACTCGATATTACATTGAAAACTGATGGAAATTCATACATGCACTAGGGAAAAGACTGAAAAAACAGACAATATGTTTCTCCTGCAAACCGTTCCACTTGTGCTAGTTGAATGAACGTCTCTTCACATGCTCAGTTCTGAGAAATAAGTGTGTGATGAAGCCGTCCTTAACCTAGCTTTTTGGAAACACAAAGATTCTTTTCTGTTGGAAACTGCAGGACATTCATATATATGGGGAGGTTCAAGCTCCAACTCGGTTTTACAGTGAAAATGCAGGAACATGAAACCGGCACTAGGAATCAGACTGAGAAACCAGAGTAACTGATTGACCTGCTACCATTTCCATTTGTGCTAGTTGAACGAAAGACTCTCCACATGATCGGGTCTGAGAGATAAGTGTGTGTGAAAGCAGTCCTTTAAAAATTTTGTTGGGAACACAAAATTTCTTTTGTGTTTGAAACTGCAGGACATTCATATATATGGGAAAGTACTAGCTCCAACTTGATTTTACAGTGATAATTGCAGGAAATTCATCCCTCCACTAGGAAACAGACTGAAAATCCAGAGTAATTGTTTCTACTGCAACCCGTTCCTCTTGTGCTAGTTGAACGAATGTCTCTGTACATGCTCAGATCTGAGACATAAATGTGTGTGAAAGCTGTACTTCACGTAGCTTGTTGGGAACACATAGTTCCTTTTCAGCTGGAACCTGGACTACATACATATATATATGGAAGTAATAGATCCAAAATGGTTCCACTGTGAAAACTGCAGGTACTTCAAACCGTCACTAGGAAACAAACTCAGAAATCAGAGTAAAT
>NC_045732.1:815583-905613 GCF_009834535.1 Camelus ferus
TTGATATATATAGGGAGGTACTAGCTCCAACTCGGGTTTACAGTGAAAACTGCAGAAAATTCAACCGTCACTAGGAAACAGGGAGAGAAACCAGAGTAAGTGTTTCCACTGCAACCCATTCCCCTTGTGCTTGTTGAAAGAACGTCTCTCCACATGCGCAGTTCTGAGAGATTTGAGTGTGTGAAAGACGTCCTACACCTAGTTGTTGGGAACACAGAGTTTCTATTCAGTTGGAATCTGCACTACATACATAATATGGGGAGGAACGAGCTCCAACTGGGTTTTACAGTGAAAACGCAGGAACTTCAAACCAGCACTAGGAAACAGACTGAGAAACCAGAGGAGTGTTTATCCTGCAAACTTTTCCGATTTTGCTATTGAATGAACGTCTCTCACATGCTCAATTTGAGAGATATCTTTGTGTGAAAGCCGCCTTTCATCTATCTGTTGGGAACACAAAGTTTCTTTTCAGTTAGAAATTGCAACATATACATATATATGGAGAGGGTACAAGCTCCAACACGGTTTTGTAGTGAAAACTGCAGAACTTCAATCCGGCACTTGGGAACAGTCTGGGAAACCAGAGTAAGTTTTTCTCCTGCAACACTTTCGCTTTGAGAGATTTAATGAACGTCTCACAACATGCTATTTTGAGAAATAAGTGTGTGTGAAAGACGACCTTCACCCAGCTTGCTGTCAACACAAAGTTTTTTTCAGTTTTAAACTGCCCTACATACAATTATATGGGTAGGTACTAGCTCCAAAACAATTTTACAGTGAAAAAGTGCAGGAAATTCAAACCGGCACTGGGAAAACAGACCAAGAAATCAGAGTATGGTTTTCCCCTTCCAACCGTCCCTTTATGCTGGTTCAATAAATGTCTCTCCACATGCACAATTCTGAGAGATAAGTGTGTGTGAAAGCTGTCCTTCAACAATGTGGTTGGGAAAACAAGGATTCCCTACAGTTAGAATCTGCATGCATACATATATGGGTGGTACTAGCTCCATATCGATTTTACGGAGAAAACTGCAGGAAATTCAAACAGGCACTAGGAAACACACTGAGAAAACAGAGTAATTGTTGCTTCTCCTACCGTTCCCCTTGTGCTATATGAACGAACGTCTCTCCACATGCTCAGTTCCGAGAGATGAGTGTGTGTGAAAACCGAACTTCACGTAGCTTGTTGGGAACACAAACTTTCTTTTCAGTTGGAATCTGCACTACATAAATGTATATGGGGAGGTACTAGCTCCAACACGTTTTTACGGTGTATACTGCAGGAACATCATAACGGCACTAGGAAAGAGTCTTAGAAACCAGAGGAAGTGTTTCTCCTGCCACCTTTTCCCTTTGTGCTATTTGAACGAACGTCTCTCTACATGCTCAGGTCTGACGATAATTGTGTGTAAAAGGCGTGCTTCAACAATCTTGTTGGGAACACATAGTTTCTTTTCAGATGGAATCTGCACTACATACATATATATAGGGAAGAACTGCTCCAATCTGGTTTACAGTGAAAACAGCAGGAAATTCAAACCAGCACTAGGAAACACAGTGAGAAACCAGAGAAACAGTTTCTCCTGCAACCCGTTCCCTTTGTGCTAGTTTAATGAAATTCTCTCCACGTGTGCAATTCTGAGAGATAAGTGTGTGGGAAAGCCGACCTTCACATAGCTTGTTGGGAAAACAAAGTTTCTTTTCAGATGGAAAGTGCTCTACTTACATATACATGGGTTATTAA
Source organism: Camelus ferus (assembly GCF_009834535.1). Classification (NCBI taxonomy): domain Eukaryota; kingdom Metazoa; phylum Chordata; class Mammalia; order Artiodactyla; family Camelidae; genus Camelus; species Camelus ferus. The sequence goes on from NC_045732.1 coordinate 817,328, forward strand.
AAGCTCCAACTCGCTTTTAAAGTGACAAATACAGGAAATTCAAACCGGCAATGGGAAAGAGACTGAAACCAGAGTAAGTTTTTCTCCTGCAATCCGTTCCATTTGTGCTAGTTGAAAGAACGACTCTCCACATGCTCGGTTCTCAGAAATACGTGTGTGTGAAAGCCGTCCTTCACCTAGCTTGTTGAGAACACGAAGTTTCTTTCAGTTGGAAACTGCCCTACATATTTATATATGGGGAGGTACTACCTCCAAGTCGGTTTTCAGTGCAAAATGCAGGAACTTCAAATCGGCACTAGGAAACAGACTGAGAAACCAGAGTAATTGTTTCTCCTGCAAACCGTTCCATTTGTGGTAGTTTAACCAACGTCTCCCCACATGCTAAGTTGTGAGATATAAGTTTCTGTGAAAGCCGTCCTTCACATAGCTTTTTGTCACACAAAGTTTCTTTTCAGTTGTAAACTGCACTACATACTTATATATGGGGAGGTACTCGCTCCAACGCTGTCTTATAGTGAAAACGGCAGGAACTTCAAACCGGCACTTGGAAAGAGTCCGAGAAACCTGTGTATGGGTTTCTCCTTCACACACACTCCCTTTGTGCTTGTTCAATAAACATCTCTCCACATGCTCAGTTCTGAGAGTTAAGTGTGTGTGAAACCGTCCTTCACCTAGCCTGTTGGGAACACAAAGTTTCTTTTCAGTTGGAATATGCACTACATAAAAATATATGGGGAGATACTAGCTCCAACTGGGTTTTACAATGAAAACAGCAGGAACATCAAACCGGCACATGTAAACAGACTGAGAAACCAGTAAGTGTTTCTCCTGCAACCCGTTCCCATTGTGCTTGTTGAACGAACTTCTCTCCACATGCGCAATTCTGAGAGATAAGTTGTGTGACAGCGTCCTTTACCGAGCTTGTTGGGAACACAAATATTCTTTTCAGTTGGAAAATGCACTACATACATATATGGGAGGTACTTGCTCCATATAGATTTAATAGTGAAAACTGCAGGAATTTCAAACTGGCACAAGAAAAAGACTGAGAAACCAGAGTAAGTGTTTCTGCTGCAACCCGTTCCCTTTGTGCTTGTTGAAAGAAACTCTCCACATGCTCGGTTCTGAGAGATAAGTGTGTGAAAGCCGTCCTTCAAATATTTCGTTGGGAACACAAAGTTTCTTTTCAGTAGGAAATTGTAGGACATCATATATATGGATGGTACTAGCTCCAACTCGATTTTACAGTGGAAAACTGCCTGGAAATTTCATACATTCACTACGAAAACTTCTGAAATACCAGACAATATGTTTCTCCTGCACCCATTCCGCGTGGTGCTAGTTGAATGAACTTCTCTTCACATGGTCAGTTCTGAGAGATAAGTGTGTGTGGAAGCAGTCCCTTCACCTTAAGCTTGTTGGAAACCCAAAGATTCTTTTCTGTTGGAAAGGTCAGGACATTCATATATATGGGAAGTGACTAGCTCCAACTATCGATTTTACAGTGAAAACTGCAGGACATTCATCCCTGCTTCTAGGAAACAGACTGAAATTTCCAGAAGTAAATTTTTCTCATGCACCCGGTTCCCCTAGTGTCTAGTGAACGTAAGGACTCTGCACATGCTCAGTTCTGGAGACATAAGTGTGTGTGAAAGCCTGTCCTTCACCATAGAGTTTGGGGAAAACAAGGATTCTTTTTCAATTAGAATCTGAACTGCATACATATATATGGGGTGGTACTAGCTCCATCTCTATTTGACAGAGAAAACTGCAGTAAATTCATACAGGCACTAGGAAACACACTGAGAAAACAGAGTAATTGTTGCTTCTCCAAAATTTTCCCATTGTGCTATTTGAACGAACGTCTCTCCACATGCTCAGTTCCGGGAGATAATTGTGTGTGAAAGCCGTCCTTCACCTAGCTTGTTGGGAACACATTGTTTCTTTTCAGTTGGAATCTGCACTACATAAATATATGGGGAGGTATAGCTCCATCTCGAGTTTTCGGTGAAAACTGCAGGAATATCAAAGCGGCATAGGAAACAGACTGAAAAACCACAGTACGTGTTACAACAGCAACCTGTTCCTTTGTGTTCCTTGAATGAACGTCTCTCCCACATGCTCATTTGTGAGAGATATGTGTGTGTGAATTCGTCCTTCAACGTTTTGGGAACACAAATTTACATTTCAGTTGGAAACTGCTCTACATACATATATATGGGAAGGTACTAGATTTAACTGTGTTTTACAGTGAAAACTGCAGGATCTTCAAACCGGAACTAGGACACAGACTGAGAAACCAGAAGAAGTGTTACCCCTGCAAACCGTTAAATTGTGCTAGTTGAACGAACGTCTCTCTACATACTCAGGTCTGACAGATATTTGTGTGATAAAGGCGTGCTTCAAATAGCTTGTTGGGAAACAAAGTTTCTTTTATTTGGAATCTACAAAGCATAGATATATAGAGGGTGGTACTAGCTCCAACTCGGGTTTACAGTGAAAACTGCAGAAAATTCAAACCGGCACTAGGAACAGGGAGAGAAACGAGTAAGAGTTTCCACTGCAACCCATTCCCCTTGTGCTTGTTGAAAGAACGTCTCTCCACATGCGAAGTTCTGAGAGATCTGAGTGTGTGAAGACGTCCTTCACCTAGCTTGTTGGGAACACGGAGTTTCTATTCAGTTGGAATCTGCACTACATACATATATATGGGGAGGAACTAGCTCCCAATTGTTTTTTAAAATGTAAACTGCAGGAACTTCAACCAGGCACTAGGAAACAGACTGAGGAAACCAGTGGAAGTGTTTCTCCTGCAAAACCTTTCCGATTTTGCAAGTTGAACGAACTTCTCTCCACATGCTCATTTTCTGAGAGATAAGGTGTGTGAAAGCCGACCTTTACCAAGCTTGTAGGGAACAGAAAGGATTCTTATCAGTTGGGAATGTGAACTGCAAAATATATAGGGGGAGGTACTAGCTCCACTACTCCGTTTTATACAGTGAAAAACTGCAGGAAATCCATCCGGCACTAGAAACAGAGTGAGAAACCTGAGTAAGATTTTCTCCTGCAAACCGTTCCCCGTATGCTAGTTGAAAGAATATCTCTTAACATGCTCAGTTCTGAGATATAACTGTGTGTGAAAGCCGACCTTCACCTAACTTGTTGGGAACACAACTTTCTTTTTCAGTTGGAATCTGCACTACATAATGTATATGGGGAGGTACTAGCTCCAACACGTTTTTTCAGTGTATACTGCAGGAACATCATACCTGGCACTAGGAAACAGTCTGAGAAACCAGAGGAAGTGATTCTCCTGCCACCCTTTCCCTTTGTGCTATTTGAACGAACGTCTCTCTACATGCTCAGGTCTGACAGATAATTGTGTGTAAAAGGCGTGCTTCAACAATCTTGTTGGGAACACATAGTTTCTTTTCAGATGGAATCTGCACTACATACATATATCTAGGGAAGAAGTAGCTCCAACTCTGGTTTACAGTGAAACAGCAGGAAATTCAAAACCGGCACTAGGAAACACAGTGATAAACCAGAGCAACAGTTTCTCCTGCAACCCGTTCCCTTTGTGCTAGTTTAATGAAATTCTCTCCACGTGTGCAATTCTGAGAGATAAGTGTGTGAGAAAGCCGCCCTTCACATAGATTGTTGGGAACACAAAGTTTCTTTTCAGTGGAAAGTGCTCTACTTACATATACATGGGTTAGTAAAAGCTCCAACTCGGTTTTAAAGTGAAAAATACAGGAACTTTAAACCGGCACTTGGAAAGAGACTGAGAACCAGAGTAAGTGTTTCTCCTGCAATTCGTTCCCTTTGTGCTAGTTGAAAGAACGACTAACCACATGGTTGTTGTGAGATATAAGTTCCTGGGAAAGCCTTCCTTCACCTAGCTTCTTGTCAACACAAAGTTTCTTTTCATTTGTAAACTGCACTACATACATATATATGGGGAGGTACTTGCTCCAACGCTGTCTTACGGTGAAAACGGCAGGAAATTCAAACCGGCACTTGGAAAGAGACCGAGAAACCTGTGTATGTGTTTCTCCTTCAAACCATTCCCTTTGTGCTGGTTCAATAAACATCTATCCACATGCTCAGTTCTGAAAGTTATGTGTGTGTGAAAGCCGACCTTCACCCTAGCCTGTTGGGAACACAAAGTTTCTTTTCAGTTGGAATATGCACTACATAAATATATATGGGGAGATATTAGCTCCAACTGGGTTTACAATGAAAACAGCAGGAACATCAAACCGGCACATGTAAACAGACTGAGAAACCAGTAGGTGTTTCTCCTGCAACCCGTTCCCATTGTGCTTGTTGAAAGAACTTCTGTCCTCATGCGCAATTCTGAGAGATACGTGTGTGTGATAGCCGTCCTTTACCGAGCTTGTTGGGAAAGCAAATATTCTTTTCAGTTGGTAAATGCACTACATACAATTATATGGGGAGGGTACTTGCTCCAAATCGGTTTAATAGTGAAATCTGCAGGAATTTCAAACTGGCACTGAGAAACCAGAGTAAGTGTTTCTCCTGCAACCCGTTTCCTTTGTGCTAGTTGAAAGAAAGATGCTCCGCATGCTCGGTTCTGAAGATAAGTGTGTGTGAAAGCCGTCCTTCAAATATTTTGTTGGGAACACAATGTTTCTTTTCAGTTGCAAACTGCTCAACATATATATATATATATATATATATATATGGAGGTACAAGCTCCAAATCGGTTTTATATTGATATCTGCAGGAACTTCAACCAGCACTAGGAAACAGACTGAGAAACCAGAGTAATTGTTTCTCCTGCAAAACCATTCCATTTGTGGTATTTTAACGAATGTCTCTCCACATGCTCAGTTCTGAGATATGTATGTGTGTGAAAGCCGATCTTCACCTAGCTTGTTGGGAACACAAAGTTTCTTTTCAGTTGGAAAGTGTAGGACATTCATATATATGGGATGGTACTAGCTCCAACTCGATTTTACAGTGAAAACTGCTGGAAATTCATACATGCACTACGAAAAATTCTGAAAAACCAGACAATATGTTTCTCCTGCAATCCATTCCGCTTGTGCTAGTTGAATGAACGTCTCTTCACATGCTCAGTTGTGAGAGATAATTGTTTGTGGAAACCGTCCTTCACTTAGCTTGTTGGAAACACAAAGATTCTTTTCTGTTGGAAACTGCAGGACATTCATATATATGGGAAGGTACTAGCTCCAACTCGATTTTACAGTGAAACCTGCAGGAAATTCATCCCTGCTCTAGGAAACAGACTGAAATTCCAGAGTAAATTTTTCACAAGCAACCGGTTCCCCTAGTGCTAGTTGAACGTAAGTCTCTGCACATGCTCAGTTCTGAGGACATAAGTGTGTGTGAAAACTGTCCTTCTCCCATGTGGTTGGGAAAACAAGGATTCTTTCAGTTAGAATTTGCACTGCATACATATATATGGGGTGGTACTAGCTTCATCTCGATTTGACGGAGAAAAATGCAGGAAATTCAAACAGGCACTAGGAAACACACTGAGAAAACAGAGTAATTGTTGCTTCTCCAACACTTTCCCTTTGCGCTATTTGAACGAACGTCTCTCAACATGCTCAGTTCCAGGAGATATTTGTTTGTGAAAGCCGTCCTCACCTAGCTTGTTGTGAACACATTGTTTCTTTTCAGTTGGAATCTGCACTACATAAATATATATATGGGGAGGTAGTAGCTCCATCTCGAGTTTACGGTGAAAACTGCAGGAAGTTCAAACCGGCATTGGAAACAGACTGAAAAACCAAAGTACGTGTACAACTGCAACCTGTTCCTTTGTGTTCCTTGAATGAACGTCTCTCCACATGCTCATTTGTGAGAGATATGTGTGTGTGAATACGTCCTTTAACTTTTTGGGAACAGAAATTTCATTTCAGTTGGAAACTGCTCTACATACATATATATGATGAGGAACTAGCTCCAACTGTGTTTTACAGTGAAAAATGCAAGAACTTCAAACCTGCACTAGGAATCAGACTGAGAAACCAGAGTAAGTGATTGACCTGCTACCAGTTCCATTTGTGCTAGTTGAACGAACGACTCTCCGCATGCTCGTGTCTGAGAGATATGTGTGTGTGAAAAGCAGTCCTTTAAAAATTTTTGTTGGGAACACAAAATTTCTTTTCTGTTGGAAACTGCAGGACTTTCATATATATGGGAAGGTACTAGCTCCAACTTGATTTTACAGTGAAAATTGCAGGATATTCAACCCCCACTAGGAAACAGACTGAAAAACCAGAGTAATTGTTTCTCCTGCAACCCATTCCTCTTGTGCTAGTTGAACGAAAGTCTCTGTACATGCTCAGTTCTGAGAAATAATTGTGTGTGAAAGCTGTACTTCACGAAGCTTGTTGGGAACACATAGTTCCTTTTCAGCTGGAAACTGGACTATATAGATATATATCTGGAAGTACTACCTCCAAAACTGTTTCACTGTGAAAACTGCAGGTACTTCATACCGTCACTAGGAAACTAACTCAGATATCAGAGTAAATGTTTCTCCTGTTTTATATTCCGTTGTGCTAAAATAACTAATGTCTCAATACTTGATAAATTCTTAGCAACTTGTATGTGTGAATGCCACATTTCACCTAGCTTGTTGGGAACACAAAGATTCTTTTCAGTAGGAAGTGTACTAAATTCATATATAAGTGGAAGTACTAGCTCCAACTCGGGTTTAAATTGAAAACTGTAGGATTTTCCAAACCGTCACTAGGAAACAGAATGAGAAACCAGAATAAGTGTTGCTCTTGCCACAATTTCCCCATGTGCTGTTTGAACGAACGTCTCTCCACATGCTCATTTCTGAGAGATAAGTGTGTTTGAAAGCCGAACTTTACCTAGCTTGTAGGGAACAGAAGGATTTTTTTCAGTTGGATTCTGCACTGCAAACATATATATGGGGAGGTACTAGCTCCAACTCCGTTTTACAGTGAAAACTGCAGGAAAATCATCCCTGCAGTAGGAAAAAGACTGAAATCCAGAGTAATGTTTCTCCTGCAACCGGTTCCCCTAGTGCTAGTTGAACGTAAGTCTCTGCACATGCTCAGTTCTGAGACAATAGTGTGTGTGAAAGCCGTACTTCAATTAGTTTGTTAGGAACACATTGTTCTTTTCAGTTGGAATCTGCACTACATACATATATATGGGGAGGTAGTAGATCCATCTCGAGATTACGGTGAATACTGCAGGAATTTCAAACCGGCATATGAAACAGACTGAAAAACCAGAGTACGTGTTACAAATGCAAACCTGTTCCTTTGTGTTCCTTGAACGAACGTCTCTCCACATGCTCATTTATGAGAGATATGTGTGTGTGAAAGCCGTCCTTCACCTAACTTTTTGGGAACACAAATTTTCATTTCAGTAGGAAACTACATTACATATATATATATGGGGAGGTACAAGATCCATCTTGGTTTTACAGTGAAAACTGCAGGATCTTCAAACCGGAACTAGGACACAGACTGAGAAACCAGAAGAAGTGTTACCCCTGCAAACCGTTAAAATTGTGCTAGTTGAACGAACGTCTCTCTACATACTCAGGTCTGACAGATATGTGTGTGATAAAGGCGTGCTTCAACTTGCTTGTTGGGAAAACAAAGTTTCTTTTCATTTGGAATCTGCACAGTATTGATATATATAGGGAGGTACTAGCTCCAACTCGGGTTTACAGTGAAAACTGCAGAAAATTCAAACCGTCACTAGGAACAGGGAGAGAAACCAGAGTAAGTGTTTCCACTGCAACCCATTCCCCTTGTGCTTGTTGAAAGAACGTCTCTCCACATGCGCAGTTCTGAGAGATTGAGTGTGTGAAAGACGTCCTACACCTAGCTTGTTGGGAACACAGAGTTTCTATTCAGTTGGAATCTGCACTACATACATATATATGGGGAGGAACGAGCTCCAACTGGGTTTTACAGTGAAAACTGCAGGAACTTCAAACCAGCACTAGGAAACAGACTGAGAAACCAGAGGAAGTGTTTATCCTGCAAACTTTTCCGATTTTGCTATTTGAATGAACGTCTCTCCACATGCTCAATTCTGAGAGATATCTTTGTGTGAAAGCCGCCTTTCATCTATCTGTTGGGAACACAAAGTTTCTTTTCAGTTAGAAATTGCAACATATACATATATATGGAGAGGTACAAGCTCCAACACGGTTTTGTAGTGAAAACTGCAGGAACTTCAATCCGGCACTTGGGAACAGTCTGGGAAACCAGAGTAAGTTTTTCTCCTGCAACACTTTCGCTTTGAGAGATTTTAATGAACGTCTCACAACATGCTATTTTCTGAGAAATAAGTGTGTGTGAAAGACGACCTTCACCCAGCTTGCTGTCAACACAAAGTTTCTTTTCAGTTTTAAACTGCCCTACATACAATTATATGGGTAGGTACTAGCTCCAAAACAATTTTACAGTGAAAAGTGCAGGAAATTCAAACCGGCACTGGGAAACAGACCAAGAAATCAGAGTATGGTTTTCCCCTTCCAACCGTCCCCTTTATGCTGGTTCAATAAATGTCTCTCCACATGCACAATTCTGAGAGATAAGTGTGTGTGAAAGCTGTCCTTCAACAATGTGGTTGGGAAAACAAGGATTCCCTACAGTTAGAATCTGCACTGCATACATATATATGGGGTGGTACTAGCTCCATATCGATTTTACGGAGAAAACTGCAGGAAATTCAAACAGGCACTAGGAAACACACTGAGAAAACAGAGTAATTGTTGCTTCTCCTACACGTTCCCCTTGTGCTATATGAACGAACGTCTCTCCACATGCTCAGTTCCGAGAGATGAGTGTGTGTGAAAACCGAACTTCACGTAGCTTGTTGGGAACACAAACTTTCTTTTCAGTTGGAATCTGCACTACATAAATGTATATGGGGAGGTACTAGCTCCAACACGTTTTTACGGTGTATACTGCAGGAACATCATAACGGCACTAGGAAAGAGTCTTAGAAACCAGAGGAAGTGTTTTCTCCTGCCACCTTTTCCCTTTGTGCTATTTGAACGAAACGTCTCTCTACATGCTCAGGTCTGACAGATAATTGTGTGTAAAAGGCGTGCTTCAACAATCTTGTTGGGAACACATAGTTTCTTTTCAGATGGAATCTGCACTACATACATATATATAGGGAAGAACTTGCTCCAAATCTGGTTTACAGTGAAAACAGCAGGAAATTCAAACCAGCACTAGGAAACACAGTGAGAAACCAGAGAAACAGTTTCTCCTGCAACCCGTTCCCTTTGTGCTAGTTTAATGAAATTCTCTCCACGTGTGCAATTCTGAGAGATAAGTGTGTGGGAAAGCCGACCTTCACATAGCTTGTTGGGAAAACAAAGTTTCTTTTCAGATGGAAAGTGCTCTACTTACATATACATGGGTTATTAAAAGCTCCAACTCGCTTTTAAAGTGACAAATACAGGAATTCAAACCGGCAATGGGAAAGAGACTGAGAACCAGAGTAAGTTTTTCTCCTGCAATCCGTTCCATTTGTGCTAGTTGAAAGAACGACTCTCCACATGCTCGGTTCTCAGAAATACGTGTGTGTGAAAGCCGTCCTTCACCTAGCTTGTTGAGAACACGAAGTTTCTTTTCAGTTGGAAACTGCCCTACATATTTATATATGGGGAGGTACTACCTCCAAGTCGGTTTTTCAGTGCAAAATGCAGGAACTTCAAATCGGCACTAGGAAACAGACTGAGAAACCAGAGTAATTGTTTCTCCTGCAAACCGTTCCATTTGTGGTAGTTTAACCAACGTCTCCCCACATGCTAAGTTGTGAGATATAAGTTTCTGTGAAAGCCGTCCTTCACATAGCTTTTTGTCAACACAAAGTTTCTTTTCAGTTGTAAACTGCACTACATACTTATATATGGGGAGGTACTCGCTCCAACGCTGTCTTATAGTGAAAACGGCAGGAACTTCAAACCGGCACTTGGAAAGAGTCCGAGAAACCTGTGTATGGGTTTCTCCTTCACACCACTCCCTTTGTGCTTGTTCAATAAACATCTCTCCACATGCTCAGTTCTGAGAGTTAAGTGTGTGTGAAACCCGTCCTTCACCTAGCCTGTTGGGAACACAAAGTTTCTTTTCAGTTGGAATATGCACTACATAAAAATATATGGGGAGATACTAGCTCCAACTGGGTTTTACAATGAAAACAGCAGGAACATCAAACCGGCACATGTAAACAGACTGAGAATCCAGTAAGTGTTTCTCCTGCAACCCGTTCCCATTGTGCTTGTTGAACGAACTTCTCTCCACATGCGCAATTCTGAGAGATAAGTGTGTGTGACAGCAGTCCTTTACCGAGCTTGTTGGGAACACAAATATTCTTTTCAGTTGGAAAATGCACTACATACATATATATGGGAGGTACTTGCTCCATATAGATTTAATAGTGAAAACTGCAGGAATTTCAAACTGGCACAAGAAAAAGACTGAGAAACCAGAGTAAGTGTTTCTGCTGCAACCCGTTCCCTTTGTGCTTGTTGAAAGTAAGACTCTCCACATGCTCGGTTCTGAGAGATAAGTGTGTGTGAAAGCCGTCCTTCAAATATTTCGTTGGGAACACAAAGTTTCTTTTCAGTAGGAAATTGTAGGACATTCATATATATGGATGGTACTAGCTCCAACTCGATTTTACAGTGAAAACTGCTGGAAATTCATACATGCACTACGAAAAATTCTGAAATACCAGACAATATGTTTCTCCTGCAACCCATTCCGCTTGTGCTAGTTGAATGAACTTCTCTTCACATGGTCAGTTCTGAGAGATAATTGTGTGTGGAAGCCGTCCTTCACTTAGCTTGTTGGAAACACAAAGATTCTTTTCTGTTGGAAAAGGCAGGACATTCATATATATGGGAAGTTACTAGCTCCAACTCGATTTTACAGTGAAAACTGCAGGAAATTCATCCCTGCTCTAGGAAACAGACTGAAATTCCAGAGTAAATTTTTCTCATGCAACCGGTTCCCCTAGTGCTAGTTGAACGTAAGACTCTGCACATGCTCAGTTCTGAGACATAAGTGTGTGTGAAAGCTGTCCTTCACCATGAGTTTGGGAAAACAAGGATTCTTTTCAATTAGAATCTGAACTGCATACATATATATGGGGTGGTACTAGCTCCATCTCTATTTGACAGAGAAAACTGCAGTAAATTCATACAGGCACTAGGAAACACACTGAGAAAACAGAGTAATTGTTGCTTCTCCAAAATTTTCCCATTGTGCTATTTGAACGAACGTCTCTCCACATGCTCAGTTCCGGGAGATAATTGTGTGTGAAAGCCGTCCTTCACCTAGCTTGTTGGGAACACATTGTTTCTTTTCAGTTGGAATCTGCACTACATAAATATATATGGGGAGGTAGTAGCTCCATCTCGAGTTTTCGGTGAAAACTGCAGGAATATCAAAGCGGCATAGGAAACAGACTGAAAAACCACAGTACGTGTTACAACAGCAACCTGTTCCTTTGTGTTCCTTGAATGAACGTCTCTCCACATGCTCATTTGTGAGAGATATGTGTGTGTGAATTCGTCCTTCAACGTTTTGGGAACACAAATTTACATTTCAGTTGGAAACTGCTCTACATACATATATATGGGAAGGTACTAGATTTAACTGTGTTTTACAGTGAAAACTGCAGGATCTTCAAACCGGAACTAGGACACAGACTGAGAAACCAGAAGAAGTGTTACCCCTGCAAACCGTTAATATTGTGCTAGTTGAACGAACGTCTCTCTACATACTCAGGTCTGACAGATATTTGTGTGATAAAGGCGTGCTTCAAATAGCTTGTTGGGAAAACAAAGTTTCTTTTATTTGGAATCTACAAAGCATAGATATATAGAGGGTGGTACTAGCTCCAACTCGGGTTTACAGTGAAAACTGCAGAAAATTCAAACCGGCACTAGGAACAGGGAGAGAAAACAGAGTAAGAGTTTCCACTGCAACCCATTCCCCTTGTGCTTGTTGAAAGAACGTCTCTCCACATGCGAAGTTCTGAGAGATCTGAGTGTGTGAAAGACGTCCTTCACCTAGCTTGTTGGGAACACGGAGTTTCTATTCAGTTGGAATCTGCACTACATACATATATATGGGGAGGAACTAGCTCCAATTGGGTTTTAAAGTGAAAACTGCAGGAACTTCAAACCAGCACTAGGAAACAGACTGAGAAACCAGTGGAAGTGTTTATCCTGCAAACCTTTCCGATTTTGCAAGTTGAACGAACGTCTCTCCACATGCTCATTTCTGAGAGATAAGTGTGTGTGAAAGCCGACCTTTACCAAGCTTGTAGGGAACAGAAGGATTCTTATCAGTTGGAATGTGAACTGCAAAATATATATGGGGAGGTACTAGCTCCAACTCCGTTTTACAGTGAAAACTGCAGGAAATTCCATCCGGCACTAGGAAACAGAGTGAGAAACCTGAGTAAGATTTTCTCCTGCAAACCGTTCCCCGTATGCTAGTTGAAAGAATATCTCTTAACATGCTCAGTTCTGAGATATAACTGTGTGTGAAAGCCGACCTTCACCTAACTTGTTGGGAACACAACTTTCTTTTCAGTTGGAATCTGCACTACATAAATGTATATGGTGAGTTACTAGCTCCAACAAGTTTTTATGGTGTATACAGGAGGAACATCATACTGGCACTAGGAAAGAGTCTTAGAAACCAGAGGAAGTGTTTCTCCTGCCACCCTTTCCCTTTGTGCTATTTGAACGAACGTCTCTCTACATGCTCAGGTCTGACAGATAATTGTGTGTAAAAGGCGTGCTTCAACAATCTTGTTGGGAACACATAGTTTCTTTTCAGATGGAATCTGCACTACATACATATATATAGGGAAGAACTTGCTCCAACTCTGGTTTACAGTGAAAACAGCAGGAAATTCAAACCGGCACTAGGAAACACAGTGATAAACCAGAGCAACAGTTTCTCCTGCAACCCGTTCCCTTTGTGCTAGTTTAATGAAATTCTCTCCACGTGTGCAATTCTGAGAGATAAGTGTGTGAGAAAGCCGCCCTTCACATAGATTGTTGGGAACACAAAGTTTCTTTTCAGTTGGAAAGTGCTCTACTTACATATACATGGGTTAGTAAAAGCTCCAACTCGGTTTTAAAGTGAAAAATACAGGAACTTTAAACCGGCACTTGGAAAGAGACTGAGAACCAGAGTAAGTGTTTCTCCTGCAATTCGTTCCCTTTGTGCTAGTTGAAAGAACGACTAACCACATGGTTGTTGTGAGATATAAGTTCCTGGGAAAGCCTTCCTTCACCTAGCTTCTTGTCAACACAAAGTTTCTTTTCATTTGTAAACTGCACTACATACATATATATGGGGAGGTACTTGCTCCAACGCTGTCTTACGGTGAAAACGGCAGGAAATTCAAACCGGCACTTGGAAAGAGACCGAGAAACCTGTGTATGTGTTTCTCCTTCAAACCATTCCCTTTGTGCTGGTTCAATAAACATCTATCCACATGCTCAGTTCTGAAAGTTATGTGTGTGTGAAAGCCGACCTTCACCTAGCCTGTTGGGAACACAAAGTTTCTTTTCAGTTGGAATATGCACTACATAAATATATATGGGGAGATATTAGCTCCAACTGGGTTTTACAATGAAAACAGCAGGAACATCAAACCGGCACATGTAAACAGACTGAGAAACCAGTAGGTGTTTCTCCTGCAACCCGTTCCCATTGTGCTTGTTGAAAGAACTTCTGTCCTCATGCGCAATTCTGAGAGATACGTGTGTGTGATAGCCGTCCTTTACCGAGCTTGTTGGGAAAGCAAATATTCTTTTCAGTTGGTAAATGCACTACATACAATTATATGGGGAGGTACTTGCTCCAAATCGGTTTAATAGTGAAATCTGCAGGAATTTCAAACTGGCACTGAGAAACCAGAGTAAGTGTTTCTCCTGCAACCCGTTTCCTTTGTGCTAGTTGAAAGAAAGATGCTCCGCATGCTCGGTTCTGAAGATAAGTGTGTGTGAAAGCCGTCCTTCAAATATTTTGTTGGGAACACAATGTTTCTTTTCAGTTGCAAACTGCTCAACATATATATATATATATATATATATGGAGGTACAAGCTCCAAATCGGTTTTATATTGATATCTGCAGGAACTTCAAACCAGCACTAGGAAACAGACTGAGAAACCAGAGTAATTGTTTCTCCTGCAAACCATTCCATTTGTGGTATTTTAACGAATGTCTCTCCACATGCTCAGTTCTGAGATATGTGTGTGTGTGAAAGCCTAACTTCACCTAGCTTGTTGGGAACACAAAGTTTCTTTTCAGTTGGAAAGTGTAGGACATTCATATATATGGGATGGTACTAGCTCCAACTCGATTTTACAGTGAAAACTGCTGGAAATTCATACATGCACTACGAAAAATTCTGAAAAACCAGACAATATGTTTCTCCTGCAATCCATTCCGCTTGTGCTAGTTGAATGAACGTCTCTTCACATGCTCAGTTGTGAGAGATAATTGTTTGTGGAAACCGTCCTTCACTTAGCTTGTTGGAAACACAAAGATTCTTTTCTGTTGGAAACTGCAGGACATTCATATATATGGGAAGGTACTAGCTCCAACTCGATTTTACAGTGAAACCTGCAGGAAATTCATCCCTGCTCTAGGAAACAGACTGAAATTCCAGAGTAAATTTTTCACAAGCAACCGGTTCCCCTAGTGCTAGTTGAACGTAAGTCTCTGCACATGCTCAGTTCTGAGACATAAGTGTGTGTGAAAACTGTCCTTCTCCCATGTGGTTGGGAAAACAAGGATTCTTTCAGTTAGAATTTGCACAGCATACATATATATGGGGTGGTACTAGCTTCATCTCGATTTGACGGAGAAAAATGCAGGAAATTCAACAGGCACTAGGAAACACACTGAGAAAACAGAGTAATTGTTGCTTCTCCAACACTTTCCCTTTGCGCTATTTGAACGAACGTCTCTCCACATGCTCAGTTCCAGGAGATATTTGTTTGTGAAAGCCGTCCTTCACCTAGCTTGTTGGGAACACATTGTTTCTTTTCAGTTGGAATCTGCACTACATAAATATATATATGGGGAGGTAGTAGCTCCATCTCGAGTTTACGGTGAAAACTGCAGGAAGTTCAAACCGGCATTGGAAACACACTGAAAAACCAAAGTACGTGTTACAACTGCAACCTGTTCCTTTGTGTTCCTTGAATGAACGTCTCTCCACATGCTCATTTGTGAGAGATATGTGTGTGTGAATACGTCCTTTAACTTTTTGGGAACAGAAATTTCATTTCAGTTGGAAACTGCTCTACATACATATATATGATGAGGAACTAGCTCCAACTGTGTTTTACAGTGAAAAATGCAAGAACTTCAAACCTGCACTAGGAATCAGACTGAGAAACCAGAGTAAGTGATTGACCTGCTACCAGTTCCATTTGTGCTAGTTGAACGAACGACTCTCCACATGCTCGTGTCTGAGAGATATGTGTGTGTGAAAGCAGTCCTTTAAAAATTTTGTTGGGAACACAAAATTTCTTTTCTGTTGGAAACTGCAGGACTTTCATATATATGGGAAGGTACTAGCTCCAACTTGATTTTACAGTGAAAATTGCAGGATATTCAACCCCCACTAGGAAACAGACTGAAAAACCAGAGTAATTGTTTCTCCTGCAACCCATTCCTCTTGTGCTAGTTGAACGAAAGTCTCTGTACATGCTCAGTTCTGAGAAATAATTGTGTGTGAAAGCTGTACTTCACGAAGCTTGTTGGGAACACATAGTTCCTTTTCAGCTGGAAACTGGACTATATAGATATATATCTGGAAGTACTACCTCCAAAACTGTTTCACTGTGAAAACTGCAGGTACTTCATACCGTCACTAGGAAACTAACTCAGATATCAGAGTAAATGTTTCTCCTGTTTTATATTCCGTTGTGCTAAAATAACTAATGTCTCAATACTTGATAAATTCTTAGCAACTTGTATGTGTGAATGCCACATTTCACCTAGCTTGTTGGGAACACAAAGATTCTTTTCAGTAGGAAAGTGTACTAAATTCATATATAAGTGGAAGTACTAGCTCCAACTCGGGTTTAAATTGAAAACTGTAGGATTTTCAAACCGTCACTAGGAAACAGAATGAGAAACCAGAATAAGTGTTGCTCTTGCCACAATTTCCCCATGTGCTGTTTGAACGAACGTCTCTCCACATGCTCATTTCTGAGAGATAAGTGTGTTTGAAAGCCGAACTTTACCTAGCTTGTAGGGAACAGAAGGATTTTTTTCAGTTGGATTCTGCACTGCAAACATATATATGGGGAGGTACTAGCTCCAACTCCGTTTTACAGTGAAAACTGCAGGAAAATCATCCCTGCAGTAGGAAAAAGACTGAAAATCCAGAGTAATGTTTCTCCTGCAACCGGTTCCCCTAGTGCTAGTTGAACGTAAGTCTCTGCACATGCTCAGTTCTGAGACAATAGTGTGTGTGAAAGCCGTACTTCAATTAGTTTGTTAGGAACACATTGTTTCTTTTCAGTTGGAATCTGCACTACATACATATATATGGGGAGGTAGTAGATCCATCTCGAGATTACGGTGAAAACTGCAGGAATTTCAAACCGGCATATGAAACAGACTGAAAAACCAGAGTACGTGTTACAAATGCAACCTGTTCCTTTGTGTTCCTTGAACGAACGTCTCTCCACATGCTCAATTATGAGAGATATGTGTGTGTGAAAGCCGTCCTTCACCTAACTTTTTGGGAACACAAATTTTCATTTCAGTAGGAAACTACATTACATATATATATATGGGGAGGTACAAGATCCATCTTGGTTTTACAGTGAAAACTGCAGGATCTTCAAACCGGAACTAGGACACAGACTGAGAAACCAGAAGAAGTGTTACCCCTGCAAACCGTTAAAATTGTGCTAGTTGAACGAACGTCTCTCTACATACTCAGGTCTGACAGATATGTGTGTGATAAAGGCGTGCTTCAACTTGCTTGTTGGGAAAACAAAGTTTCTTTTCATTTGGAATCTGCACAGTATTGATATATATAGGGAGGTACTAGCTCCAACTCGGGTTTACAGTGAAAACTGCAGAAAATTCAAACCGTCACTAGGAACAGGGAGAGAAACCAGAGTAAGTGTTTCCACTGCAACCCATTCCCCTTGTGCTTGTTGAAAGAACGTCTCTCCACATGCGCAGTTCTGAGAGATTTGAGTATGTGAAAGACGTCCTACACCTAGCTTGTTGGGAACACAGAGTTTCTATTCAGTTGGAATCTGCACTACATACATATATATGGGGAGGAACGAGCTCCAACTGGGTTTTACAGTGAAAACTGCAGGAACTTCAAACCAGCACTAGGAAACAGACTGAGAAACCAGAGGAAGTGTTTATCCTGCAAACTTTTCCGATTTTGCTAGTTGAACGAACGTCTCTCCACATGCTCAATTCTGAGAGATATCTTTGTGTGAAAGCCGCCTTTCATCTATCTGTTGGGAACACAAAGTTTCTTTTCAGTTAGAAATTGCAACATATACATATATATGGAGAGGTACAAGCTCCAACACGGTTTTGTAGTGAAAACTGCAAGAACTTCAATCCGGCACTTGGGAACAGTCTGGGAAACCAGAGTAAGTTTTTCTCCTGCAACACTTTCGCTTTGAGAGATTTTAACGAACGTCTCACAACATGCTATTTTCTGAGAAATAAGTGTGTGTGAAAGACGACCTTCACCCAGCTTGCTGTCAACACAAAGTTTCTTTTCAGTTTTAAACTGCCCTACATACAATTATATGGGTAGGTACTAGCTCCAAAACAATTTTACAGTGAAAAGTGCAGGAAATTCAAACCGGCACTGGGAAACAGACCAAGAAATCAGAGTATGGTTTTCCCCTTCCAACCGTCCCTTTATGCTGGTTCAATAAATGTCTCTCCACATGCACAATTCTGAGAGATAAGTGTGTGTGAAAGCTGTCCTTCAACAATGTGGTTGGGAAAACAAGGATTCCCTACAGTTAGAATCTGCACTGCATACATATATATGGGGTGGTACTAGCTCCATATCGATTTTACGGAGAAAACTGCAGGAAATTCAAACAGGCACTAGGAAACACACTGAGAAAACAGAGTAATTGTTGCTTCTCCTACACGTTCCCCTTGTGCTATATGAACGAACGTCTCTCCACATGCTCAGTTCCGAGAGATGAGTGTGTGTGAAAACCGAACTTCACGTAGCTTGTTGGGAACACAAACTTTCTTTTCAGTTGGAATCTGCACTACATAAATGTATATGGGGAGGTACTAGCTCCAACACGTTTTTACGGTGTATACTGCAGGAACATCATAACGGCACTAGGAAAGAGTCTTAGAAACCAGAGGAAGTGTTTCTCCTGCCACCTTTTCCCTTTGTGCTATTTGAACGAACGTCTCTCTACATGCTCAGGTCTGACAGATAATTGTGTGTAAAAGGCGTGCTTCAACAATCTTGTTGGGAACACATAGTTTCTTTTCAGATGGAATCTGCACTACATACATATATATAGGGAAGAACTTGCTCCAAATCTGGTTTACAGTGAAAACAGCAGGAAATTCAAACCAGCACTAGGAAACACAGTGAGAAACCAGAGAAACAGTTTCTCCTGCAACCCGTTCCCTTTGTGCTAGTTTAATGAAATTCTCTCCACGTGTGCAATTCTGAGAGATAAGTGTGTGGGAAAGCCGACCTTCACATAGCTTGTTGGGAAAACAAAGTTTCTTTTCAGATGGAAAGTGCTCTACTTACATATACATGGGTTATTAAAAGCTCCAACTCGCTTTTAAAGTGACAAATACAGGAAATTCAAACCGGCAATGGGAAAGAGACTGAGAACCAGAGTAAGTTTTTCTCCTGCAATCCGTTCCATTTGTGCTAGTTGAAAGAAAGACTCTCCACATGCTCGGTTCTCAGAAATATGTGTGTGTGAAAGCCGTCCTTCACCTAGCTTGTTGAGAACACGAAGTTTCTTTCAGTTGGAAACTGCCCTACATATTTATATATGGGGAGGTACTACCTCCAAGTCGGTTTTTCAGTGCAAAATGCAGGAACTTCAAATCGGCACTAGGAAACAGACTGAGAAACCAGAGTAATTGTTTCTCCTGCAAACCGTTCCATTTGTGGTAGTTTAACCAACGTCTCCACACATGCTAAGTTGTGAGATATAAGTTTCTGTGAAAGCCGTCCTTCACATAGCTTTTTGTCAACACAAAGTTTCTTTTCAGTTGTAAACTGCACTACATACTTATATATGGGGAGGTACTCGCTCCAACGCTGTCTTATAGTGAAAACGGCAGGAACTTCAAACCGGCACTTGGAAAGAGTCCGAGAAACCTGTGTATGGGTTTCTCCTTCACACCACTCCTTTTGTGCATGTTCAATAACCATCTCTCCACATGCTCAGTTCTGAGAGTTAAGTGTGTGTGAAAGCCGTCCTTCACCTAGCCTGTTGGGAACACAAAGTTTCTTCTCAGTTGGAATATGCACTACATAAAATATATGGGGAGATACTAGCTCCAACTGGGTTTTACAATGAAAACAGCAGGAACATCAAACCGGCACATGTAAACAGACTGAGAAACCAGTAAGTGTTTCTCCTGCAACCCGTTCCCATTGTGCTTGTTGAACGAACTTCTCTCCACATGCGCAATTCTGAGAGATAAGTGTGTGTGACAGCAGTCCTTTACCGAGCTTGTTGGGAACACAAATATTCTTTTCAGTTGGAAAATGCACTACATACATATATATGGGGAGGTACTTGCTCCATATAGTTTTAATAGTGAAAACTGCAGGAATTTCAAACTGGCACAAGAAAAAGACTGAGAAACCAGAGTAAGTGTTTCTGCTGCAACCCGTTCCCTTTGTGCTTGTTGAAAGTAAGACTCTCCACATGCTCGGTTCTGAGAGATAAGTGTGTGTGAAAGCCGTCCTTCAAATATTTCGTTGGGAACACAAAGTTTCTTTTCAGTAGGAAATTGCAGGACATTCATATATATGGGATGGTACTAGCTCCAACTCGATTTTACAGTGAAAACTGCTGGAAATTCATACATGCACTACGAAAAATTCTGAAATACCAGACAATATGTTTCTCCTGCAACCCATTCCGCTTGTGCTAGTTGAATGAACTTCTCTTCACATGCTCAGTTCTGAGAGATAATTGTGTGTGGAAGCCGTCCTTCACTTAGCTTGTTGGAAACACAAAGATTCTTTTCTGTTGGAAAAGGCAGGACATTCATATATATGGGAAGTTACTAGCTCCAACTCGATTTTACAGTGAAAACTGCAGGAAATTCATCCCTGCTCTAGGAAACAGACTGAAATTCCAGAGTAAATTTTTCTCATGCAACCGGTTCCCCTAGTGCTAGTTGAACGTAAGACTCTGCACATGCTCAGTTCTGAGACATAAGTGTGTGTGAAAGCTGTCCTTCACCATGAGTTTGGGAAAACAAGGATTCTTTTCAATTAGAATCTGAACTGCATACATATATATGGGGTGGTACTAGCTCCATCTCTATTTGACAGAGAAAACTGCAGGAAATTCACACAGGCACTAGGAAACACACTGAGAAAACAGAGTAATTGTTGCTTCTCCAACATTTTCCCATTGTGCTATTTGAACGAACGTCTCTCCACATGCTCAGTTCCGGGAGATAATTGTGTGTGAAAGCCGTCCTTCACCTAGCTTGTTGGGAACACATTGTTTCTTTTCAGTTGGAATCTGCACTACATACATATATATGGGGAGGTAGTAGCTCCATCTCGAGTTTTCGGTGAAAACTGCAGGAATATCAAAGCGGCATAGGAAACAGACTGAAAAACCACAGTACGTGTTACAACAGCAACCTGTTCCTTTGTGTTCCTTGAATGAACGTCTCTCCACATGCTCATTTGTGAGAGATATGTGTGTGTGAATTCGTCCTTCAACTTTTTGGGAACACAAATTTTCATTTCAGTTGGAAACTGCTCTACATACATATATATGGGAAGGTACTAGATTTAACTGTGTTTTACAGTGAAAACTGCAGGATCTTCAAACCGGAACTAGGACACAGACTGAGAAACCAGAAGAAGTGTTACCCCTGCAAACCGTTAAAATTGTGCTAGTTGAACGAACGTCTCTCTACATACTCAGGTCTGACAGATATTTGTGTGATAAAGGCGTGCTTCAAATAGCTTGTTGGGAAAACAAAGTTTCTTTTCATTTGGGATCTACAAAGCATAGATATATAGAGGGTGGTACTAGCTCCAACTCGGGTTTACAGTGAAAACTGCAGAAAATTCAAACCGGCACTAGGAACAGGGAGAGAAAACAGAGTAAGAGTTTCCACTGCAACCCATTCCCCTTGTGCTTGTTGAAAGAACGTCTCTCCACATGCGAAGTTCTGAGAGATCTGAGTGTGTGAAAGACGTCCTTCACCTAGCTTGTTGGGAACACGGAGTTTCTATTCAGTTGGAATCTGCACTACATACATATATATGGGGAGGAACTAGCTCCAATTGGGTTTTAAAGTGAAAACTGCAGGAATTTCAAACCAGCACTAGGAAACAGACTGAGAAACCAGTGGAAGTGTTTATCCTGCAAACATTTCCGATTTTGCAAGTTGAACGAACGTCTCTCCACATGCTCATTTCTGAGAGATAAGTGTGTGTGAAAGCCGACCTTTACCAAGCTTGTAGGGAACAGAAGGATTCTTATCAGTTGGAATGTGCACTGCAAAATATATATGGGGAGGTACTAGCTCCAACTCCGTTTTACAGTGAAAACTGCAGGAAATTCCATCCGGCACTAGGAAACAGAGTGAGAAACCTGAGTATGATTTTCTCCTGCAAACCGTTCCCCGTATGCTAGTTGAAAGAATATCTCTTCAGATGTCCAGTTCTGAGATATAACTGTGTGTGAATGCCGACCTTCACCTAACTTGTTGGGAATACAACTTTCTTTTCAGTTGGAATCTGCACTACATAAATGTATATGGTGAGTTACTAGCTCCAACAAGTTTTTACGGTGTATACAGGAGGAACATCATACTGGCACTAGGAAAGAGTCTTAGAAACCAGAGGAAGTGTTTCTCCTGCCACCCTTTCCCTTTGTGCTATTTGAACGAACGTCTCTCTACATGCTCAGGTCTGACAGATAATTGTGTGTAAAAGGCGTGCTTCAACAATCTTGTTGGAAACACATAGTTTCTTTTCAGATGGAATCTGCACTACATACATATATATAGGGAAGAACTAGCTCCAACTCTGGTTTACAGTGAAATCAGCAGGAAATTCAAACCAGCACTAGGAAACACAGTGAGAAACCAGAGAAACAGTTTCTCCTGCAAACCGTTCCCTTTGTGCTGGTTTAATGAAATTCTCTCCACGGGTGCAATTCTGAGAGATAAGTGTGTGGGAAAGCCGACCTTCACATAGCTTGTTGGGAACACAAAGTTTCTTTTCAGTTGGAAAGTGCTCTACTTACATATACATGGGTTATTAAAAGCTCCAACTCGCTTTTAAAGTGACAAATACAGGAACTTCCAACCGGCACTGGGAAAGAGACTGAGAACCAGAGTAAGTGTTTCTCCTGCAATCCATTCCATTTGTGCTAGTTGAAAGAACGACTCTCCACATGCTCGGTTGTCAGAAATATGTGTGTGTGAAAGCCGTCCTTCACCTAGCTTGTTGAGAACACGAAGTTTCTTTTCAGTTGGAAACTGCCCTACATACTTATATATGGGGAGGTACTACCTCCAAGTCGGTTTTTCAGTGCAAACTGCAGGAACTTCAAACCGGCACTAGGAAACAGACTGAGAAACCAGAGTAATTGTTTCTCCTGCAACCCGTTCCATTTGTGGTAGTTTAACCAACGTCTCTCCACATGCTATGTTGTGAGATATAAGTTTCAGTGAAAGCCGTCCTTCACATAGCTTTTTGTCAACACAAAGTTTCTTTTCAGTTGTAAACTGCACTACATACTTATATATGGGGAGGTACTCGCTCCAACGCTGTCTTATAGTGAAAACGGCAGGAACATCAAACTGGCACTTGGAAAGAGTCCGAGAATCCTGTGTATGGGTTTCTCCTTCACACTACTCCCTTTGTGCTTGTTCAATAAACATCTCTCCACATGCTCAGTTCTGAGAGTTAAGTGTGTGTGAAAGCCGTCCTTCACCTAGCCTGATGGAAACACATAGTTTCTTTTCAGTTGGAATATGCACTACATAAAAATATATGGGGAGATACTAGCTCCAACTGGGTTTTACAATGAAAACAGCAGGAACATCTAACCGGCACATGTAAACAGACTGAGAAACCAGTAAATGTTTCTCCTGCAACCCGGTCCCATTGTGCTTGTTGAACGAACTTCTCTCCACATGCGCAATTCTGAGAGATACGTGTGTGTGACAGCAGTCCTTTACCGAGCTTGTTGGGAACACAAATATTCTTTTCAGTTGGAAAATGCACTACATACATATATATGGGGAGGTACTGTTCCAAATCAATTTATTATTGAAAATTGCAGGAATTTCAAACTGGCACTAGGAAAAAGACTGAGAAACCAGAGTAAGTGTTTCTCCTGCAACCCGTTCACTTTGTGCTAGTTGAAAGAAAAATTCTCCACATGTTCGGTTCTGAGAGATAAGTGTGTGTGAAAGCCGTCCTTCAAATATTTTGTTGGGAACACAAAGTTTCTTTTCAGTAGGAAATTGTAGGACATTCATATATATGGGATGGTACTAGCTCCAACTCGATTTTACAGTGAAAACTGCTGGAAATTCATACATGCACTACGAAAAATTCTGAAATACCAGACAATATGTTTCTCCTGCAACCCATTCAGCTTGTGCTAGTTGAATGAACGTCTCTTCACATGCTCAGTTCTGAGAGATAATTGTGTGTGGAAGTCGTCCTTCACTTAGCTTGTTGGAAACACAAAGATTCTTTTCTGTTGGAAACTGCAGGACATTCATATATATGGGAAGGTACTAGCTCCAACTCGATTTTACAGTGAAAACTGCAGGAAATTCATCCCTGCTCTAGGAAACAGACTGAAATTCCAGAGTAAAATTTTCTCATGCAACCATTTCCCCTAGTGCTAGTTGAACGTAAGTCTCTGCACATGCTCAGTTCTGAGACATAAGTGTTTGTGAAAGCTGTCCTTCACCATGAGGTTGGGAAAACAAGGATTCTTTTCAGTTAGAATCTGCACTGCATACATATATATGGGGTGGTACTAGCTCCATCTCTATTTGACAGAGAAAACTGCAGGAAATTCAAACAGGCACTAGGAAACACACTGAGAAAACAGAGTAATTGTTGCTTCTCCAATATTTTCCCACTGTGCTATTTGAACGAACGTCTCTCCACATGCTCAGTTCCGGGAGATAATTGTGTGTGAAAGCCGTCCTTCACCTAGCTTGTTGGGAACACATTGTTTCTTTTCAGTTGGAATCTGCACTACATACATATATATGGGGAGGTAGTAGCTCCATCTCGAGTTTTCGGTGAAAACTGCAGGAATATAAAAGCGGCATAGGAAACAGACTGAAAAACCACAGTACGTGTTACAACAGCAACCTGTTCCTTTGTGTTCCTTGAATGAACGTCTCTCCACATGCTCATTTGTGAGAGATATGTGTGTGTGAATACGTCCTTCAACTTTTTGGGAACACAAATTTTCATTTCAGTTGGAAACTGCTCTACATACATATATATGGGAAGGTACTAGATTTAACTGTGTTTTACAGTGAAAACTGCAGGATCTTCAAACCGGAACTAGGACACAGACTGAGAAACCAGAAGAAGTGTTACCCCTGCAAACCGTTAAAATTGTGCTAGTTGAACGAACGTCTCTCTACATACTCAGGTCTGACAGATATTTGTGAGATAAAGGCGTGCTTCAAATAGTTTGTTGGGAAAACAAAGTTTCTTTTCATTTGGAATCTACAAAGCATAGATATATAGAGGGTGGTACTAGCTCCAACTCGGGTTTACAGTGAAAACTGCAGAAAATTCAAACCGGCACTAGGAACAGGGAGAGAAAGCAGAGTAAGAGTTTCCACTGCAACCCATTCCCCTTGTGCTTGTTGAAAGAACGTCTCTCCACATGCGCAGTTCTGAGAGATCTGAGTGTGTGAAAGACGTCCTTCACCTAGCTTGTTGGGAACACAGAGTTTCTTTTCAGTTGTAAACTGCACTACACACTTATATATGGGGAGGTACTCGCTCCAACGCTGTCTTATAGTGAAAACGGCAGGAACTTCAAACTGGCACTTGGAAAGTGTCCGAGAATCCTGTGTATGGGTTTCTCCTTCACACTACTCCCTTTGTGCTTGTTCAATAAACATCTCTCCACATGCTCAGTTCTGAGAGTTAAGTGTGTGTGAAAGCCGTCCTTCACCTAGCCTGATGGAAACACATAGTTTCTTTTCAGTTGGAATATGCACTACATAAAAATATATGGGGAGATACTAGCTCCAACTGGGTTTTACAATGAAAACAGCAGGAACATCTAACCGGCACATGTAAACAGACTGAGAAACCAGTAAATGTTTCTCCTGCAACCCGTTCCCATTGTGCTTGTTGAACGAACTTCTCTCCACATGCGCAATTCTGAGAGATACGTGTGTGTGACAGCAGTCCTTTACCGAGCTTGTTGGGAACACAAATATTCTTTTCAGTTGGAAAATGCACTACATACATATATATGGGGAGGTACTGTTCCAAATCAATTTATTATTGAAAATTGCAGGAATTTCAAACTGGCACTAGGAAAAAGACTGAGAAACCAGAGTAAGTGTTTCTCCTGCAACCCGTTCCCTTTGTGCTAGTTGAAAGAAAAATTCTCCACATGTTCGGTTCTGAGAGATAAGTGTGTGTGAAAGCCGTCCTTCAAATATTTTGTTGGGAACACAAAGTTTCTTTTCAGTAGGAAATTGTAGGACATTCATATATATGGGATGGTACTAGCTCCAACTCGATTTTACAGTGAAAACTGCTGGAAATTCATACATGCACTACGAAAAATTCTGAAATACCAGACAATATGTTTCTCCTGCAACCCATTCCGCTTGTGCTAGTTGAATGAACGTCTCTTCACATGCTCAGTTCTGAGAGATAATTGTGTGTGGAAGCCGTCCTTCACTTAGCTTGTTGGAAACACAAAGATTCTTTTCTGTTGGAAACTGCAGGACATTCATATATATGGGAAGGTACTAGCTCCAACTCGATTTTACAGTGAAAACTGCAGGAAATTCATCCCTGCTCTAGGAAACAGACTGAAATTCCAGAGTAAATTTTTTTCATGCAACCGGTTCCCCTAGTGTTAGTTGAACGTAAGTCTCTGCACATGCTCAGTTCTGAGATATAAGTGTGTGTGAAAGCTGTCCTTCTACATGAGGTTGGGAAAACAAGGATTCTTTTCAGTTAGAATCTGCACTGCATACATATATATGGGGGGGTACTAGCTCCATCTCTATTTGACAGAGAAAACTGCAGGAAATTCAAACAGGCACTAGGAAACACACTGAGAAAACAGAGTAATTGTTGCTTCTCCAACATTTTCCCATTGTGCTATTTGAACGAACGTCTCTCCACATGCTCAGTTCCGGGAGATAATTGTGTGTGAAAGCCGTCCTTCACCTAGCTTGTTGGGAACACATTGTTTCTTTTCAGTTGGAATCTGCACTACATACATATATATGGGGAGGTAGTAGCTCCATCTCGAGTTTTCGGTGAAAACTGCAGGAATATCAAAGCGGCATAGGAAACAGACTGAAAAACCAGAGTACGTGTTACAACTGCAACCTGTTCCTTTGTGTTCCTTGAATGAACGTCTCTCCACATGCTCATTTGTGAGAGATATGTGTGTGTGAATACGTCCTTCAACTTTCTGGGAACACAAATTTTCATTTCAGTTGGAAACTGCTCTACATACATATATATGGGAAGGTACTAGATTTAACTGTGTTTTACAGTGAAAACTGCAGGATCTTCAAACCGGAACTAGGACACAGACTGAGAAACCAGAAGAAGTGTTACCCCTGCAAACCGTTAAAATTGTGCTAGTTGAACGAACGTCTCTCTACATACTCAGGTCTGACAGATATTTGTGAGATAAAGGCGTGCTTCAAATAGCTTGTTGGGAAAACAAAGTTTCTTTTCATTTGGAATCTACAAAGCATAGATATATAGAGGGTGGTACTAGCTCCAACTCGGGTTTACAGTGAAAACTGCAGAAAATTCAAACCGGCACTAGGAACAGGGAGAGAAAGCAGAGTAAGAGTTTCCACTGCAACCCATTCCCCTTGTGCTTGTTGAAAGAACGTCTCTCCACATGCGCAGTTCTGAGAGATCTGAGTGTGTGAAAGACGTCCTTCACCTAGCTTGTTGGGAACACAGAGTTTCTATTCAGTTGGAATCTGCACTACATACATATATATGGGGAGGAACGAGCTCCAACTGGGTTTTACAGTGAAAACTGCAGGAACTTCAAACCAGCACTAGGAAACACACTGAGAAACCAGAGGAAGTGTTTATCCTGCAAACCTTTCCGATTTTGCTAGTTGAACGAAAGTCTCTCCACATGCTCATTTCTGAGAGATAAGTGTGTGTGAAAGCCGACCTTTACCTAGCTTGTAGGGAACAGAAGAATTCTTATCAGTTGGAATGTGCACTGCAAAATATATATGGGGAGGTATTAGCTCCAACTCCGTTTTACAGTGAAAACTTCAGGAAATTCAATCCGACACTAGGAAACAGAGTGAGAAACCTGAGTAAGCTTTTCTCCTGCAAACCGTTCCCCTTATACTAGTTGAAAGAATATCTCTTCACATGCTCAGTTCTGAGATATAACTGTGTGTGAAAGCCGACCTTCACCTAACTTGTTGGGAACACAAACTTTCTTTTCAGTTGGAATCTGCACTACATAAATGTATATGGGGAGGTACTAGCTCCAACACGTTTTTACGGTCTATACTGCAGGAACATCATACCGGCACTAGGAAACAGTCTGCGAAACCAGAGGAAGTGTTTCTCCTGCCACCCTTTCCCTTTGTGCTATTTGAACGAACGTCTCTCTACATGCTCAGGTCTGACAGATAATTGTGTGTAAAAGGCGTGCTTCAACAATCTTGTTGGGAACACATAGTTTCTTTTCAGATGGAATCTGCACTACATACATATATATAGGGAAGAACTAGCTCCAACTCTGGTTTAAAGTGAAAACAGCAGGAAATTCAAACCAGCACTAGGAAACACAGTGAGAAACCAGAGAAACAGTTTCTCCTGCAACCCGTTCCCTTTGTGCTAGTTTAATGAAATTCTCTCCACGTGTGCAATTCTGAGAGATAAGTGTGTGGGAAAGCCGCCCTTCACATAGCTTGTTGGGAACACAAAGTTTCTTTTCAGTTGGAAAGTGCTCTACTTACATATACATGGGTTATTAAAAGCTCCAACTCGCTTTTAAAGTGACAAATACAGGAATTTCAAACCGGCACTGGGAAAGAGACTGAGAACCAGAGTAAGTGTTTCTCCTGCAATCCATTCCATTTGTGCTAGTTGAAAGAACGACTCTCCACATGCTCGGTTCTCAGAAATATGTGTGTGTGAAAGACGTCCTTCACCTAGCTTGTTGAGAACACGAAGTTTCTTTTCAGTTGGAAACTGCCCTACATACTTATATATGGGGAGGTACTACCTCCAATTCGGTTTTTCAGTGCAAACTGCATGAACTTCAAACCGGCACTAGGAAACAGACTGAGAAACAAGAGTAATTGTTTCTCCTGCAACCAGTTCCATTTGTGGTAGTTTAATCAACGTCTCTCCACATGCTATGTTGTGAGATATAAGTTTCTGTGAAAGCCGTCCTTCACATAGCTTTTTGTCAACACAAAGTTTCTTTTCAGTTGTAAACTGCACTACATACATATATATGGGGAGGTACTCACTCCAACGCTGTCTTATCGTGAAAACGGCAGGAACTTCAAACCGGCACTTGGAAAGAGTCCGAGAAACCTGTGTATGGGTTTCTCCTTCACACCACTCCCTTTGTGCTTGTTCAATATACATCTCTCCACATGCTCAGTTCTGAGAGTTAAGTGTGTGTGAAAGCCGTCCTTCACCTAACCTGTTGGGAACACAAAGTTTCTTTTCAGTTGGAATATGCACTACATAAAAATATATGGGGAGATACTAGCTCCAACTGGGTTTTACAATGAAAACAGCAGGAACATCAAACCGGCACATGTAAACAGACTGAGAAACCAGTAAGTGTTTCTCCTGCAACCCGTTCCCATTGTGCTTGTTGAACGAACTTCTCTCCACATGCGCAATTCTGAGAGATACGTGTGTGTGACAGCCGTCCTTTACCGAGCTTGTTGGGAACACAAATATTCTTTTCAGTTGGAAAATGCACTACATAAATATATATATGGGGAGGTACTGGTCCAAATCAGTTTAATAGTGAAAACTGCAGGAATTTCAAACTGGCACTAGGAAAAAGACTGAGAAACCAGAGTAAGTGTTTCTCCTGCAACCCGTTCCCTTTGTGCTAGTTGAAAGAAAAATTCTCCACATGTTCGGTTCTGAGAGATAAGTGTGTTTGAAAGCCGTCCTTCAAATATTTTGTTGGGAACACAAAGTTTCTTTTCAGTAGGAAATTGTAGGCCATTCATATATATGGGATGGTACTAGCTCCAACTCGATTTTACAGTGAAAACTGCTGGAAATTCATACATGCACTACGAAAAATTCTGAAATACCAGACAATATGTTTCTCCTGCAACCCATTCCGCTTGTGCTAGTTGAATGAACGTCTCTTCACATGCTCAGTTCTGAGAGATAATTGTGTGTGGAAGCCGTCCTTCACTTAGCTTGTTGGAAACACAAAGATTCTTTTCTGTTGGAAACTGCAGGACATTCATATATATGGGAAGGTACTAGCTCCAAATCGATTTTACAGTGAAAACTGCAGGAAATTCATCCCTGCTCTAGGAAACAGACTGAAATTCCAGAGTAAATTTTTCTCATGCAACCGGTTCCCCTAGTGCTAGTTGAACGTAAGTCTCTGCACATGCTCAGTTCTGAGACATAAGTGTGTGTGAAAGCTGTCCTTCAACATGAGGTTGGGAAAACAAGGATTCTTTTCAGTTAGAATCTGCACTGCAAACATATATATGGGGTGGTACTAGCTCCATCTCTATTTGACAGAGAAAACTGCAGGAAATTCAAACAGGCACTAGGAAACACACTGAGAAAACAGAGTAATTGTTGCTTCTCCAACATTTTCCCATTGTGCTATTTGAATGAACGTCTCTCCACATGCTCAGTTCCGGGAGATAATTGTGTGTGAAAGCCGTCCTTCACCTAGCTTTTTGGGAACACATTGTTTCTTTTCAGTTGGAATCTGCACTACATACATATATATGGGGAGGTAGAAGCTCCATCTGGAGTTTACGGTGAAAACTGCAGGAATATCAAACCGGCATAGGAAACAGACTGAAAAACCAGAGTACGTGTTACAACTGCAACCTTTTCTTTGTGTTCCTTGAATGAACGTCTCTACACATGCTCATTTTTGAGAGATATGTGTGTGTGAATACGTCCTTCAACTTATTGAGAACACAAATTTTCATTTCATTTGGAAACTGCTCTACAAACATATGTATGGGTAGGTACTAGATTCAACTGTGTTTTACAGTGAAAACTGCAGGATCTTCAAACTGGAACTAGGACACAGACTGAGAAACCAGGAGAAGTGTTAACCCTGCAAACCGTTACAATTGTGCTAGTTGAAAGAACGTCTCTCTACATACTCAGGTCTGACAGATATTTGTGTGATAAAGGCGTGCTTCAAATAGCTTGTTGGGAGAACAAAGTTTCTGTTCATTTGGGATCTACAAAGTATAGATATATACAGGGTGGTACTAGCTCCAACTCGGGTTTACAGTGAAAAAAGCAGAAAATTCAAACCGGCACTAGGAACATGGAGAGAAACCAGAGTAACAGTTTCCACTGCAACCCATTCCCCTTGTGCTTGTTGAAAGAACGTCTCTCCACATGCGCAGTTCTGTGAGATCTGAGTGTGTGAAAGACGTCCTTCACCTAGCTTGTTGGGAACACAGAGTTTCTATTCAGTTGGAATCTGCACTAAATACATATATATGGGGAGGAACTAGCTCCAAATGGGTTTTACAGTGAAAACTGCAGGAACTTCAAACCAGCACTAGGAAACAGACTGAGAAACCAGAGGAAGTGTTTATCCTGCAAACCTTTCCGATTTTGCTAGTTGAACGAACGTCTCTCCACATGCTCATTTCTGAGAGATAAGTGTGTGTGAAAGCCGACCTTTACCTAGCTTGTAGGGAACAGAAGGATTCTTATCAGTTGGAATGTGCACTGCAAACATATATATGGGGAGGTACTAGCTCCAACTCCGTTTTACAGTGAAAACTGGAGGAAATTCAGTCCGGCACTAGGAAACAGAGTGAGAAACCTGAGTAAGCTTTTCTCCTGCAAACCGTTCCCCTTATGCTAGTTGAAAGAATATCTCTTCAGATGCCCAGTTCTGAGATATAACTGTGTGTGAAAGCCGACCTTCACCTAACGTGTTGGGAACACAAACTTTCTTTTCAGTTGGAATCTGCACTACATAAATGTATATGGGGAGGTACTAGCTCCAACACTTTTTTACGGTGTATACTGCAGGAACATCCTACCGGCACTAGGAAAGAGTCTGAGAAACCAGAGGAAGTGTTTCTCCTGCCACCCTTTCCTTTTGTGCTATTTGAACGAACGTCTCTCTACATGCTCAGGTCTGACAGATAATTGTGTGTAAAAGGCGTGCTTCAACAATCTTGTTGGGAACACATAGTTTCTTTTCAGATGGAATCTGCACTACATACATATATATAGGGAAGAACTAGCTCCAACACTGGTTTACAGTGAAAACAGCAGGAAATTCAAACCAGCACTAGGAAACACAGTGAGAAACCAGAGAAACAGTTTCTCCTGCAACACGTTCCCTTTGTGCTAGTTTAATGAAATTCTCTCCACGTGTGCAATTCTGAGAGATAAGTGTGTGGGAAAGCCGCCCTTCACATAGCTTGTTGGGAACACAAAGTTTCTTTTCAGTTGGAAAGTGCTCTACTTACATATACATGGGTTATTAAAAGCTCCAACTCGCTTTTAAAGTGACAAATACAGGAACTTCAAACCGGCACTGGGAAAGAGACTGAGAACCAGAGTAAGTGTTTCTCCTGCAATCCATTCCATTTGTGCTAGTTGAAAGAACGACTCTCCACATGCTCGGTTCTCAGAAATATGTGTGTGTGAAAGCCGTCCTTCACCTAGCTTGTTGAGAACACGAAGTTTCTTTTCAGTTGGAAACTGCCCTACATACTTATATATGGGGAGGTACTACCTCCAATTCGGTTTTTCAGTGCAAACTGCATGAACTTCAAACCGGCACTAGGAAACAGACTGAGAAACCAGAGTAATTGTTTCTCCTGCAACCCGTTCCATTTGTGGTAATTTAACCAACGTCTCTCCACATGCTATGTTGTGAGATATATCTTTCTGTGAAAGCCGTCCTTCACATAGCTTTTTGTCAACACAAAGTTTCTTTTCAGTTGTAAACTGCACTACATACATATATATGGGGAGGTACTCGCTCCAACGCTGTCTTATAGTGAAAACGGCAGGAACTTCAAACCGGCACTTGGAAAGAGTCCGAGAAACCTGTGTATTGGTTTCTCCTTCACACCACTCCCTTTGTGCTTGTTCAATAAACATCTCTCCACATGCTCAGTTCTGAGAGATAAGTGTGTGTGAAAGCCGTCCTTCACCTAGCCTGTTGGGAACACAAAGTTTCTTTTCAGTTGGAATATGCACTACATAAAAATATATGGGGAGATACTAACTCCAACTGGATTTTACAATGAAAACAGCAGGAACATCTAACCGGCACATGTAAACAGACTGAGAAACCATTAAGTGTTTCTCCTGCAACCCGTTCCCATTGTGCTTGTTGAACGAACTTCTCTCCACATGCGCAATTCTGAGAGATACGTGTGTGTGACAGCCGTCCTTTACCGAGCTTGTTGGGAACACAAATATTCTTTTCAGTTGGAAAATGCACTACATACATATATATGGGGAGGTACATGCTCCAAATCGGTTTAATAGTGAAAACTGCAGGAATTTCAAACTGGCACTAGGAAAAAGACTGAGAAACCAGAGTAAGTGTTTCTCCTGCAACCCGTTCCCTTTCTGCTAGTTGAAAGAAAATTTCTCCACATGTTCGGTTCTGAGAGATAAGTGTGTGTGAAAGCCGTCCTTCAAATATTTTGTTGGGAACACAAAGTTTCTTTTCAGTAGGAAATTGTAGGACATTCATATATATGGGATGGTACTAGCTCCAACTCGATTTTACAGTGAAAATTGCTGGAAATTCATACATGCACTACGAAAATTTCTGAAAAACCAGACAATATGTTTCTCCTGCAACCCATTCCGCTTGTGCTAGTTGAATGAACGTCTCTTCACATGCTCAGTTCTGAGAGATAATTGTGTGTGGAAGCCGTCCTTCACTTAGCTTGTTGGAAACACAAAGATTCTTTTCTGTTGGAAACTGCAGGACATTCATATATATGGGAAGGTACTAGCTCCAAATCGATTTTACAGTGAAAACTGCAGGAAATTCATCCCTGCTCTAGGAAACAGACTAAAATTCCAGAGTAAATTTTTCTCATGCAACTGGTTCCCCTAGTGCTAGTTGAACGTAAGTCTCTGCACATGCTCAGTTCTGAGACATATGTGTGTGTAAAAGCTGTCCTTCACCATGAGGTTGGGAAAACAAGGATTCTTTTCAGTTAGAATCTGCACTGCATACATATATATGCGGTGGTACTAGCTCCATCTCTATTTGACAGAGAAAACTGCAGGAAATTCAAACAGGCACTTGGAAACCCACTGAGAAAACAGAGTAATTGTTGCTTCTCCAACATTTTCCCATTGTGCTATTTGAATGAACATCTCTCCACATGTCCAGTTCCGGGAGATAATGTTGTGTGAAAGCCGTCCTTCACCTAGCTTGTTGGGAAAACATTGTTTTTTTCAGTTGGAATCTGCACTACATACATATATATGGGGAGGTAGTAGCTCCATCTCGATTTTTCCGTGAAAACTGCAGGAATATCAAACCGGCATAGGAAACAGACTGAAAAACCAGAGTACGTGTTACAACTGCAACCTGTTCCTTTGTGTTCCTTGAATGAACGTCTCTCCACATGCTCATTTGTGAGAGATATGTGTGTGTGAATACGTCCTTCAACTTTTTGGGAACACAAAATTTCATTTCAGTTGGAAACTGCTCTACATACATATATATGGGAAGGTACTAGATTCAACTGTGTTTTACAGTGAAAACTGCAGGATCTTCAAACCGGAATTAGGAAACAGACTGAGAAACCAGAAGAAGTGTTACACCTGCAAACCTTTAAAATAGTGATAGTTGAACGAACGTCTCTCTACATACTCAGGTCTGACAGTTATTTGTGTGATAAAGGCGTGCTTCAAATAGCTTGTTGGGAAAACAAAGTTTCTGTTCATTTGGAATCTACAAAGTATAGATATATACAGGGAGCTACTATCTCCAACTCGGGTTTACAGTGAAAACTGCAGAAAATTCAAACCGGCACTAGGAATAGGGAGAGAAACCAGAGTAAGAATTTCCACTGCAACCCATTCCCCTTGTGCTTGTTGAAAGAACGTCTCTCCACATGCGCAGTTCTCAGAGATCTGAGTGTGTGAAAGACGTCCTTCACCTATCTTGTTGGGAACACAGAGATTCTATTCAGTTGGAATTTGCACTACATACATATATATGGGGAGGAACTAGCTCCAACTGGGTTTTACAGTGAAAACTGCAGGAACTTCAAACCAGCACTAGGAAACAGACTGAGAAACCAGAGGAAGTGTTTATCCTGCAAACCTTTCCGATTTTGCTAGTTGAACGAACGTCTCTCCACATGCTTATTTCTGAGAGATAAGTGTGTGTGAAAGCCGACCTTTACCTAGCTTGTAGGGAACAGAAGGATTCTTATCAGTTGGAATGTGCACTGCAAACATATATATGGGGAGGTACTAGCTCCAACTCCGTTTTACAGTGAAAACTGCAGGAAATTCAATCCGGCACTAGGAAACAGTGTGAGAAACCTGAGTAAGCTTTTCCCCTGCAAACCGTTCCCCTTAAGCTAGTTGAAAGAATATCTATTCACATGCTCAGTTCTGAGATATAACTGTTTGTAAGCCGACCTTCACCTAACATGTTGGGAACACAAACTTTCTTTTCAGTTGGAATCTGCACTACATAAATGTATATGGGGAGGTACTAGCTCCAACACGTTTTTACGGTGTATACTGCAGGAACATACTACCGGCACTAGGAAAGAGTCAGAGAAACCAGAGGAAGTGTTTCTCCTGCCACCCTTTCCCTTTGTGCTATTTGAACGAACGTCTCTCTACATGCTCAGTTCTGACAGATAATTGTGTGTAAAAGGCGTGCTTCAGCAATCTTGTTGGGAACACATAGTTTCTTTTCAGATGGAATCTGCACTACATACATATATATAAGGAAGAACTAGCTCCAACTCTGGTTTACAGTGAAAACAGCAGGAAATTCAAACCAGCACTAGGAAACACAGTGTGAAACCAGAGCAACAGTTTCTCTTGCAACCAGTTCCCTTTGTGCTATTTTAATGAAATTCTCTCCACGTGTGCAATTCTGAGAGATAAGTGTGTGGGAAAGCCGCCCTTCACATAGCTTGTTGGGAACAAAAAGTTTCTTTTCAGTTGGAAAGTGCTCTACTTACATATACATGGGTTATTAAAAGCTCCAAATCGCTTTTAAAGTGACAAATACAGGAACTTCAAACCGGCAATGGGAAAGAGACTGAGAACCAGAGTAAGTGTTTCTCCTGCAATCCGTTCCATTTGTGCTAGTTGAAACAGCGACTCTCCACATGCTCGGTTCTCAGAAATATGTGTGTGTGAAAGCCGCCCTTCACCAAGCTTGTTGAGAACACGAAGTTTCTTTTCAGTTGGAAACTGCCCTACATACTTATATATGGGGAGGTACTACCTCCAAGTAGGTTTTTCAGTGAAAACTGCAGGAACTTCAAACCGGCACTAGGAAACAGAATGAGAAACCAGAGTAATTGTTTCTCCTGCAACCCGTTCCATTTGTGGTAGTTTAACCAACGTCTCTCCACATGCTATGTTGTGAGATATAAGTTTCTGTGAAAGCCGTCCTTCACATAGCTTTTTGTGAACACAAAGTTTCTTTTCAGTTGTAAACTGCACTACATACATATATATGGGGATGTACTCACTCCAACGCTGTCTTATAGTGAAAACGGCAGGAACTTCAAACCGGCACTTGGAAAGAGTCCGAGAAACCTGTGTATGGGTTTCTCCTTCACACCACTCCCTTTGTGCTTGTTCAATAAACATCTCTCCACATGCTCAGTTCTGAGAGTTAAGTGTGTGTGAAAGCCGTCCTTCACCTAGCCTGTTGGGAACACAAAGTTTCTTTTCAGTTGGAATATGCACTACATAAAAATATTTGGGGAGATACTAGCTCCAACTGGGTTTTACAATGAAAACAGCAGGAACATCAAACCGGCCCATGTAAACAGACTGAGAAACCAGTAAGTGTTTCTCCTGCAACACGTTCCCATTGTGCTTGTTGAACGAACTTCTCTCCACATGCGCAATTCTGAGAGATACGTGTGTGTGACAGCCGTCCTTTACCGAGCTTGTTGGGAACACAAATATTCTTTTCAGTTGGAAAATGCACTACATACATATATATGGGGAGGTACTGGTCCTAATCGGTTTAATAGTGAAAACTGCAAGAATTTCAAACTGACACTAAGAAAAAGACTGAGAAACAAGAGTAAGTGTTTCTCCTGCAACCCGTTCCCTTTGTGCTTGTTGAAAGAAAAATTCTCCACATATTCGGTTCTGAGAGATAAGTGTGTGTGAAATCCGTACTTCAAATATTTTGTTGGGAACACAAAGTTTCTTTTCAGTAGGAAATTGTAGGACATTCATATATATGGGATGGTACTAGCTCCAACTCGATTTTACAGTGAAAACTGCTGGAAATGCATACATGCATTACGAAAAATTCTGAAAAACCAGACAATATGTTTCTCCTGCAAACAATTCCGCTTGTGCTAGTTGAATGAACGTCTCTTCACATGCTCAGTTCTGAGAGATAATTGTGTGTGGAAGCCGTCCTTCACTTAGCTTGTTGGAAACACAAAGATTCTTTTCTGTTGGAAACTGCAGGACATTCATATATATGGGTAGGTACTAGCTCCAACTCGATTTTACAGTGAAAACTGCAGGAAATTCATCCCTGCTCTAGGAAACAGACTGAAATTCCAGAGTAAAATTTTCTCATGCAACCATTTCCCCTAGTGCTAGTTGAACGTAAGTCTCTGCACATGCTCAGTTCTGAGACATAAGTGTTTGTGAAAGCTGTCCTTCACCATGAGGTTGGGAAAACAAGGATTCTTTTCAGTTAGAATCTGCACTGCATAAATATATATGGGGTGGTATTAGCTCCATCTCTATTTGACAGAGAAAACTGCAGGAAATTCAAACAGGCACTAGGAAACACACTGAGAAAACAGAGTAATTGTTGCTTCTCCAACATTTTCCCACTGTGCTATTTGAACGAACGTCTCTCCACATGCTCAGTTCTGGGAGATAATTGTGTGTGAAAGCCGTCCTTCACCTAGCTTGTTGGGAACACATTGTTTCTTTTCAGTTGGAATCTGCACTACATACATATATATGGGGTGGTAGTAGCTCCATCTCGAGTTTTCGGTGAAAACTGCAGGAATATCAAACCGGCATAGGTAACAGACTGAAAAACCAGAGTACATGTTACAACAGCAACCTGTTCCTTTGTGTTCCTTGAATGAACGTCTCTCCACATGCTCATTTGTGAGAGATATGTGTGTGTGAATACGTCCTTCAACATTTTGGGAACACAAATTTTCATTGCAGTTGGAAACTGCTCTACATACATATATATGGGAAGTTACTAGATTCAACTGTGTTTTACAGTGAAAAATGCAGGATCTTCAAACCGGAACTAGGACACAGACTGAGAAACCAGAAGAAGTGTTATGCCTGCAAACCGTTACAATTGTGCTAGTTGAACGAACATCTCTCTACATACTCAGGTCTGACAGATATTTGTGTGATAAAGGCGTGCTTCAAATAGCTTGTTGGGAAAACAAAGTTTCTGTTCATTTGGAATCTTCAAAGTATAGATATATACAGGGTGGTACTAGCTCCAACTCGGGTTTACAGTGAAAACTGCACAAAATTCAAACCGGCACTAGGAACAGGGAGAGAACCCAGAGTAAGAGTTTCCACTGCAACCCATTCCCCTTGTGCTTGTTGAAAGAACGTCTCTCCACATGCGAATTTCTGAGAGATCTGAGTGTGTGAAAGACGTCCTTCACCAAGCTTGTTGGGAACACAGAGATTCTATTCAGTTGGAATCTGCACTACATACATATATATGGGGAGGAACTAGCTCCAACTGGGTTTTACAGTGAAAACTGCAGGAACTTCAAACCAGCACTAGGAAACAGACTGAGAAACCAGAGGAAGTGTTTATCCTGCAAACCTTTCCGATTTTGCTATTTGAACGAAAGTCTCTCCACATGCTCATTTCTGAGAGATAAGTGTGTGTGAAAGCCGAACTTTACCTAGCTTGTAGGGAACAGAAGGATTCTTATCAGTTGGAATGTGCACTGCAAAATATATATGGGGAGGTACTAGCTCCAACTCCGTTTTACAGTGAAAACTGCAGGAAATTCAATCCGACACTAGGAAACAGAGTGAGAAACCTGAGTAAGCTTTTCTCCTGCAAACCGTTCCCCTTATGCTAGTTGAACGAATATCTCTTCACATGCTCAGTTCTGAGATATAACTGTGTGTGAAAGCCGACCTTCACCTAGCTTGTTGGGAACACAAAATTTCTTTACAGTTGGAATCTGCACTACATAAATGTATATGGGGAGGTACTAGCTCCAACACGTTTTTACGGTGTATACTGCAGGAACATCATACCAGCACTAGGAAACAGTCTGAGAAACCAGAGGAAGTGTTTCTCCTGCCACCCTTTCCTTTTGTGCTATTTGAACGAACGTCTCTCTACATGCTCAGGTCGGACAGATAATTGTGTGTAAAAGGCGTGCTTCAACAATCTTGTTGGGAACACACAGATTCTTTTTAGATGGAATCTGCACTACATACATATATATAGGGAAGAACTAGCTCCAACTCTGGTTTACAGTGAAAACAGCAGGAAATTCAAACCAGCACTAGGAAACACAGTGAGAAACCAGAGAAACAGTTTCTCCTACAACCCGTTCCCTTTGTGCTAGTTTAATGAAATTCTCTCCTCGTGTGCAATTCTGAGAGATAAGTGTGTGGGAAAGCCGCCCTTCACATAGCTTGTTGGGAACACAAAGTTTCTTTTCAGTTGGAAAGTGCTCTACTTACATATACATGGGTTATTAAAAGCTCCAACTCGCTTTTAAAGTGACAAATACAGGAACTTCCAACCGGCACTGGGAAAGAGACTGAGAAACAGAGTAAGTGTTTCTCCTGCAATCCGTTCCATTTGTGCTAGTTGAAAGAACGACTCTCCACATGCTCGGTTCTCAGAAAAATGTGTGTGTGAAAGCCGTCCTTCACCTAGCCTGTTGGGAACACAAAGTTTCTTTTCAGTTGGAATATGCACTACATAAAAATATATGGGGAGATACTAGCTCCAACTGGGTTTTACAATGAAAACAGCGGGAACATCAAACCGGCCCATGTAAACAGACTGAGAAACCAGTAAGTGTTTCTCCTGCAACCCGTTCCCATTGTGCTTGTTGAACGAACTTCTCTCCACATGCGCAATTCTGAGAGATATGTGTGTGTGACAGCCGTCTTTTACCGAGCTTGTTGGGAACACAAATATTCTTTTCAGTTGGAAAATGCACTACATACATATATTTGGGGAGGTACTGTTCCTAATCGGTTTAATAGTGAAAACTGCAAGAATTTCAAACTGGCACTAAGAAAAAGACTGAGAAACAAGAGTAAGTGTTTCTCCTGCAACCCGTTCCCTTTGTGCTAGTTGAAAGAAAAATTCTCCACATATTCGGTTCTGAGAGATAAGTGTGTGTGAAATCCGTCCTTCAAATATTTTGTTGGGAACACAAAGTTTCTTTTCAGTAGGAAATTGTAGGATATTCATATATATGGGATGGTACTAGCTCCAACTCGATTTTACAGTGAAAACTGCTGGAAATGCATACATGCATTACGAAAAATTCTGAAAAACCAGACAATATGTTTCTCCTGCAACCCATTCCGCTTGTGCTAGTTGAATGAACGTCTCTTCACATGCTCAGTTCTGAGAGATAATTGTGTGTGGAAGCCGTCCTTCACTTAGCATGTTGGAAACACAAAGATTCTTTTATGTTGGAAACTGCAGGACATTCATATATATGGGAAGGTACTAGCTCCAACTCGATTTTAAAGTGAAAAGTGCAGGAAATTCATCCCTGCTCTAGGAAACAGACTGAAA
Source organism: Camelus ferus (assembly GCF_009834535.1). Taxonomy (NCBI): domain Eukaryota; kingdom Metazoa; phylum Chordata; class Mammalia; order Artiodactyla; family Camelidae; genus Camelus; species Camelus ferus. The sequence goes on from NC_045732.1 coordinate 858,074, forward strand.
TTCCAGAGTAAATTTTTCTCATGCAACCATTTCCCCTAGTGCTAGTTGAACGTAAGTCTCTGCACATGCTCAGTTCTGAGACATAAGTGTGTGTGAAAGCTGTCCTTCAACATGAGGTTGGGAAAACAAGGATTCTTTTAAGTTAGAATCTGCACTGCATACATATATATGGGGTGGTATTATCTCCATCTCTATTTGACAGAGAAAACTGCAGGAAATTCAAACAGGCACTAGGAAACACACTGAGAAAACAGAGTAATTGTTGCTTCTCCAAAATTTTCCCATTGTGCTATTTGAACAAACGTCTCTCCACATGCTCAGTTCTGGGAGATAATTGTGTGTGAAAGCCGTCCTTCACCTAGCTTGTTGGGAACACATTGTTTCTTTTCAGTTGGAATCTGCACTGCATACATATATATGGGGAGGTAGTAGCTCCATCTCGAGTTTTCGGTGAAAACTGCAGGAATATCAAACCGGCATATGAAACAGACTGAAAAACCAGAGTACATGTTACAACAGCCACCTGTTCCTTTGTGTTCCTTGAATGAACGTCTCTCCACATGCTCATTTGTGAGAGATATGTGTGTGTGAATACGTCCTTCAACATTTTGGGAACACAAATTTTCATTTCAGTTGGAAATACTCTACATACATATATATGGGAAGTTACTAGATTCAACTGTGTTTTACAGTGAAAAATGCAGGATCTTCAAACCGGAACTAGGACACAGACTGAGAAACCAGAAGAAGTGTTATGCCTGCAAACCGTTACAATTGTGCTAGTTGAACGAACATCTCTCTACATACTCAGTTCTGACAGATATTTGTGTGATAAAGGCGTGCTTCAAATAGCTTGTTGGGAAAACATAGTTTCTTTTCATTTGGAATCTTCAAAGTATAGATATATACAGGGTGGTACTAGCTCCAACTCGTGTTTACAGTGAAAACTGCACAAAATTCAAACCGGCACTAGGAACATGGAGAGAAACCAGAGTAAGTGTTTCCACTGCAACCCATTCCCCTTGTGCTTGTTGAAAGAACGTCTCTCCACATGCGAAGTTCTGAGAGATCTGAGTGTGTGAAAGACGTCCTTCACCAAGCTTGTTGGGAACACAGAGATTCTATTCATTTGGAATCTGCACTACATACATATATATGGGGAGGAACTAGCTCCAACTGGGTTTTACAGTGAAAACTGCAGGAACTTCAAACCAGCACTAGGAAACAGACTGAGAAACCAGAGGAAGTGTTTATCCTGCAAACCTTTCCGATTTTGCTATTTGAACGAAAGTCTCTCCACATGCTCATTTCTGAGAGATAAGTGTGTGTGAAAGCCGAACTTTACCTAGCTTGTAGGGAACAGAAGGATTCTTATCAGTTGGAATGTGCACTGCAAAATATATATGGGGAGGTACTAGCTCCAACTCCGTTTTACAGTGAAAACTGCAGGAAATTCAATCCGACACTAGGAAACAGAGTGAGAAACCTGAGTAAGCTTTTCTCCTGCAAACCGTTCCCCTTATGCTAGTTGAACGAATATCTCTTCACATGCTCAGTTCTGAGATATAACTGTGTGTGAAAGCCGACCTTCACCTAGCTTGTTGGGAACACAAAATTTCTTTACAGTTGGAATCTGCACTACATAAATGTATATGGGGAGGTACTAGCTCCAACACGTTTTTACGGTGTATACTGCAGGAACATCATACCAGCACTAGGAAACAGTCTGAGAAACCAGAGGAAGTGTTTCTCCTGCCACCCTTTCCCTTTGTGCTATTTGAACGAACGTCTCTCTACATGCTCAGGTCTGACAGATAATTGTGTGTAAAAGGCGTGCTTCAACAATCTTGTTGGGAACACATAGATTCTTTTTAGATGGAATCTGCACTACATACATATATATAGGGAAGAACTAGCTCCAACTCTGGTTTACAGTGAAAACAGCAGGAAATTCAAACCAGCACTAGGAAACACAGTGAGAAACCAGAGAAACATTTTCTCCTGCAACCCGTTCCCTTTGTGCTAGTTTAATGAAATTCTCTCCTCGTGTGCAATTCTGAGAGATAAGTGTGTGGGAAAGCCGCCCTTCACATTGCTTGTTGGGAACACAAAGTTTCTTTTCAGTTGGAAAGTGCTCTACTTACATATACATGGGTTATTAAAAGCTCCAACTCGCTTTTAAAGTGACAAATACAGGAACTTCAAACCGGCACTGGGAAAGAGACTGAGAACCAGAGTAAGTGTTTCTACTGCAATCCGTTCCATTTGTTCTAGTTGAAAGAACGACTCTCCACATGCTCGGTTCTCAGAAATATGTGTGTGTGAAAGCTGTCCTTCACCTAGCTTGTTGAGAACACGAAGTTTCTTTTCAGATGGGAACTGCCCTACATACTTATATATGGGGAGGTACTACCTCCAAGTAGGTTTTTCAGTGAAAACTGCAGGAACTTCAAACCGGCACTAGGAAACAGAATGAGAAACCAGAGTAATTGTTTCTCCTGCAACCCGTTCCATTTGTGGTAGTTTAACCAACGTCTCTCCACATGCTATGTTGTGAGATATAAGTTTCTGTGAAAGCCGTCCTTCACATAGCTTTTTGTGAACACAAAGTTTCTTTTCAGTTGTAAACTGCACTACATACATATATATGGGGATGTACTCACTCCAACGCTGTCTTATAGTGAAAACGGCAGGAACTTCAAACCGGCACTTGGAAAGAGTCCGAGAAACCTGTGTATGGGTTTCTCCTTCACACCACTCCCTTTGTGCTTGTTCAATAAACATCTCTCCACATGCTCAGTTCTGAGAGTTAAGTGTGTGTGAAAGCCGTCCTTCACCTAGCCTGTTGGGAACACAAAGTTTCTTTTCAGTTGGAATATGCACTACATAAAAATATTTGGGGAGATACTAGCTCCAACTGGGTTTTACAATGAAAACAGCAGGAACATCAAACCGGCCCATGTAAACAGACTGAGAAACCAGTAAGTGTTTCTCCTGCAACACGTTCCCATTGTGCTTGTTGAACGAACTTCTCTCCACATGCGCAATTCTGAGAGATACGTGTGTGTGACAGCCGTCCTTTACCGAGCTTGTTGGGAACACAAATATTCTTTTCAGTTGGAAAATGCACTACATACATATATATGGGGAGGTACTGGTCCTAATCGGTTTAATAGTGAAAACTGCAAGAATTTCAAACTGACACTAAGAAAAAGACTGAGAAACAAGAGTAAGTGTTTCTCCTGCAACCCGTTCCCTTTGTGCTTGTTGAAAGAAAAATTCTCCACATATTCGGTTCTGAGAGATAAGTGTGTGTGAAATCCGTACTTCAAATATTTTGTTGGGAACACAAAGTTTCTTTTCAGTAGGAAATTGTAGGACATTCATATATATGGGATGGTACTAGCTCCAACTCGATTTTACAGTGAAAACTGCTGGAAATGCATACATGCATTACGAAAAATTCTGAAAAACCAGACAATATGTTTCTCCTGCAAACAATTCCGCTTGTGCTAGTTGAATGAACGTCTCTTCACATGCTCAGTTCTGAGAGATAATTGTGTGTGGAAGCCGTCCTTCACTTAGCTTGTTGGAAACACAAAGATTCTTTTCTGTTGGAAAAGGCAGGACATTCATATATATGGGTAGGTACTAGCTCCAACTCGATTTTACAGTGAAAACTGCAGGAAATTCATCCCTGCTCTAGGAAACAGACTGAAATTCCAGAGTAAAATTTTCTCATGCAACCATTTCCCCTAGTGCTAGTTGAACGTAAGTCTCTGCACATGCTCAGTTCTGAGACATAAGTGTTTGTGAAAGCTGTCCTTCACCATGAGGTTGGGAAAACAAGGATTCTTTTCAGTTAGAATCTGCACTGCATAAATATATATGGGGTGGTATTAGCTCCATCTCTATTTGACAGAGAAAACTGCAGGAAATTCAAACAGGCACTAGGAAACACACTGAGAAAACAGAGTAATTGTTGCTTCTCCAACATTTTCCCACTGTGCTATTTGAACGAACGTCTCTCCACATGCTCAGTTCTGGGAGATAATTGTGTGTGAAAGCCGTCCTTCACCTAGCTTGTTGGGAACACATTGTTTCTTTTCAGTTGGAATCTGCACTACATACATATATATGGGGTGGTAGTAGCTCCATCTCGAGTTTTCGGTGAAAACTGCAGGAATATCAAACCGGCATAGGTAACAGACTGAAAAACCAGAGTACATGTTACAACAGCAACCTGTTCCTTTGTGTTCCTTGAATGAACGTCTCTCCACATGCTCATTTGTGAGAGATATGTGTGTGTGAATACGTCCTTCAACATTTTGGGAACACAAATTTTCATTGCAGTTGGAAACTGCTCTACATACATATATATGGGAAGTTACTAGATTCAACTGTGTTTTACAGTGAAAAATGCAGGATCTTCAAACCGGAACTAGGACACAGACTGAGAAACCAGAAGAAGTGTTATGCCTGCAAACCGTTACAATTGTGCTAGTTGAACGAACATCTCTCTACATACTCAGGTCTGACAGATATTTGTGTGATAAAGGCGTGCTTCAAATAGCTTGTTGGGAAAACAAAGTTTCTGTTCATTTGGAATCTTCAAAGTATAGATATATACAGGGTGGTACTAGCTCCAACTCGGGTTTACAGTGAAAACTGCACAAAATTCAAACCGGCACTAGGAACAGGGAGAGAACCCAGAGTAAGAGTTTCCACTGCAACCCATTCCCCTTGTGCTTGTTGAAAGAACGTCTCTCCACATGCGAATTTCTGAGAGATCTGAGTGTGTGAAAGACGTCCTTCACCAAGCTTGTTGGGAACACAGAGATTCTATTCAGTTGGAATCTGCACTACATACATATATATGGGGAGGAACTAGCTCCAACTGGGTTTTACAGTGAAAACTGCAGGAACTTCAAACCAGCACTAGGAAACAGACTGAGAAACCAGAGGAAGTGTTTATCCTGCAAACCTTTCCGATTTTGCTATTTGAACGAAAGTCTCTCCACATGCTCATTTCTGAGAGATAAGTGTGTGTGAAAGCCGAACTTTACCTAGCTTGTAGGGAACAGAAGGATTCTTATCAGTTGGAATGTGCACTGCAAAATATATATGGGGAGGTACTAGCTCCAACTCCGTTTTACAGTGAAAACTGCAGGAAATTCAATCCGACACTAGGAAACAGAGTGAGAAACCTGAGTAAGCTTTTCTCCTGCAAACCGTTCCCCTTATGCTAGTTGAACGAATATCTCTTCACATGCTCAGTTCTGAGATATAACTGTGTGTGAAAGCCGACCTTCACCTAGCTTGTTGGGAACACAAAATTTCTTTACAGTTGGAATCTGCACTACATAAATGTATATGGGGAGGTACTAGCTCCAACACGTTTTTACGGTGTATACTGCAGGAACATCATACCAGCACTAGGAAACAGTCTGAGAAACCAGAGGAAGTGTTTCTCCTGCCACCCTTTCCTTTTGTGCTATTTGAACGAACGTCTCTCTACATGCTCAGGTCGGACAGATAATTGTGTGTAAAAGGCGTGCTTCAACAATCTTGTTGGGAACACACAGATTCTTTTTAGATGGAATCTGCACTACATACATATATATAGGGAAGAACTAGCTCCAACTCTGGTTTACAGTGAAAACAGCAGGAAATTCAAACCAGCACTAGGAAACACAGTGAGAAACCAGAGAAACAGTTTCTCCTACAACCCGTTCCCTTTGTGCTAGTTTAATGAAATTCTCTCCTCGTGTGCAATTCTGAGAGATAAGTGTGTGGGAAAGCCGCCCTTCACATAGCTTGTTGGGAACACAAAGTTTCTTTTCAGTTGGAAAGTGCTCTACTTACATATACATGGGTTATTAAAAGCTCCAACTCGCTTTTAAAGTGACAAATACAGGAACTTCCAACCGGCACTGGGAAAGAGACTGAGAAACAGAGTAAGTGTTTCTCCTGCAATCCGTTCCATTTGTGCTAGTTGAAAGAACGACTCTCCACATGCTCGGTTCTCAGAAAAATGTGTGTGTGAAAGCCGTCCTTCACCTAGCCTGTTGGGAACACAAAGTTTCTTTTCAGTTGGAATATGCACTACATAAAAATATATGGGGAGATACTAGCTCCAACTGGGTTTTACAATGAAAACAGCGGGAACATCAAACCGGCCCATGTAAACAGACTGAGAAACCAGTAAGTGTTTCTCCTGCAACCCGTTCCCATTGTGCTTGTTGAACGAACTTCTCTCCACATGCGCAATTCTGAGAGATATGTGTGTGTGACAGCCGTCTTTTACCGAGCTTGTTGGGAACACAAATATTCTTTTCAGTTGGAAAATGCACTACATACATATATTTGGGGAGGTACTGTTCCTAATCGGTTTAATAGTGAAAACTGCAAGAATTTCAAACTGGCACTAAGAAAAAGACTGAGAAACAAGAGTAAGTGTTTCTCCTGCAACCCGTTCCCTTTGTGCTAGTTGAAAGAAAAATTCTCCACATATTCGGTTCTGAGAGATAAGTGTGTGTGAAATCCGTCCTTCAAATATTTTGTTGGGAACACAAAGTTTCTTTTCAGTAGGAAATTGTAGGATATTCATATATATGGGATGGTACTAGCTCCAACTCGATTTTACAGTGAAAACTGCTGGAAATGCATACATGCATTACGAAAAATTCTGAAAAACCAGACAATATGTTTCTCCTGCAACCCATTCCGCTTGTGCTAGTTGAATGAACGTCTCTTCACATGCTCAGTTCTGAGAGATAATTGTGTGTGGAAGCCGTCCTTCACTTAGCATGTTGGAAACACAAAGATTCTTTTATGTTGGAAACTGCAGGACATTCATATATATGGGAAGGTACTAGCTCCAACTCGATTTTAAAGTGAAAAGTGCAGGAAATTCATCCCTGCTCTAGGAAACAGACTGAAATTCCAGAGTAAATTTTTCTCATGCAACCATTTCCCCTAGTGCTAGTTGAACGTAAGTCTCTGCACATGCTCAGTTCTGAGACATAAGTGTGTGTGAAAGCTGTCCTTCAACATGAGGTTGGGAAAACAAGGATTCTTTTAAGTTAGAATCTGCACTGCATACATATATATGGGGTGGTATTATCTCCATCTCTATTTGACAGAGAAAACTGCAGGAAATTCAAACAGGCACTAGGAAACACACTGAGAAAACAGAGTAATTGTTGCTTCTCCAAAATTTTCCCATTGTGCTATTTGAACAAACGTCTCTCCACATGCTCAGTTCTGGGAGATAATTGTGTGTGAAAGCCGTCCTTCACCTAGCTTGTTGGGAACACATTGTTTCTTTTCAGTTGGAATCTGCACTGCATACATATATATGGGGAGGTAGTAGCTCCATCTCGAGTTTTCGGTGAAAACTGCAGGAATATCAAACCGACATATGAAACAGACTGAAAAACCAGAGTACATGTTACAACAGCCACCTGTTCCTTTGTGTTCCTTGAATGAACGTCTCTCCACATGCTCATTTGTGAGAGATATGTGTGTGTGAATACGTCCTTCAACATTTTGGGAACACAAATTTTCATTTCAGTTGGAAACTACTCTACATACATATATATGGGAAGTTACTAGATTCAACTGTGTTTTACAGTGAAAAATGCAGGATCTTCAAACCGGAACTAGGACACAGACTGAGAAACCAGAAGAAGTGTTATGCCTGCAAACCGTTACAATTGTGCTAGTTGAACGAACATCTCTCTACATACTCAGTTCTGACAGATATTTGTGTGATAAAGGCGTGCTTCAAATAGCTTGTTGGGAAAACATAGTTTCTTTTCATTTGGAATCTTCAAAGTATAGATATATACAGGGTGGTACTAGCTCCAACTCGTGTTTACAGTGAAAACTGCACAAAATTCAAACCGGCACTAGGAACATGGAGAGAAACCAGAGTAAGTGTTTCCACTGCAACCCATTCCCCTTGTGCTTGTTGAAAGAACGTCTCTCCACATGCGAAGTTCTGAGAGATCTGAGTGTGTGAAAGACGTCCTTCACCAAGCTTGTTGGGAACACAGAGATTCTATTCAGTTGGAATCTGCACTACATACATATATATGGGGAGGAACTAGCTCCAACTGGGTTTTACAGTGAAAACTGCAGGAACTTCAAACCAGCACTAGGAAACAGACTGAGAAACCAGAGGAAGTGTTTATCCTGCAAACCTTTCCGATTTTGCTATTTGAACGAAAGTCTCTCCACATGCTCATTTCTGAGAGATAAGTGTGTGTGAAAGCCGAACTTTACCTAGCTTGTAGGGAACAGAAGGATTCTTATCAGTTGGAATGTGCACTGCAAAATATATATGGGGAGGTACTAGCTCCAACTCCGTTTTACAGTGAAAACTGCAGGAAATTCAATCCGACACTAGGAAACAGAGTGAGAAACCTGAGTAAGCTTTTCTCCTGCAAACCGTTCCCCTTATGCTAGTTGAACGAATATCTCTTCACATGCTCAGTTCTGAGATATAACTGTGTGTGAAAGCCGACCTTCACCTAGCTTGTTGGGAACACAAAATTTCTTTACAGTTGGAATCTGCACTACATAAATGTATATGGGGAGGTACTAGCTCCAACACGTTTTTACGGTGTATACTGCAGGAACATCATACCAGCACTAGGAAACAGTCTGAGAAACCAGAGGAAGTGTTTCTCCTGCCACCCTTTCCCTTTGTGCTATTTGAACGAACGTCTCTCTACATGCTCAGGTCTGACAGATAATTGTGTGTAAAAGGCGTGCTTCAACAATCTTGTTGGGAACACATAGATTCTTTTTAGATGGAATCTGCACTACATACATATATATAGGGAAGAACTAGCTCCAACTCTGGTTTACAGTGAAAACAGCAGGAAATTCAAACCAGCACTAGGAAACACAGTGAGAAACCAGAGAAACATTTTCTCCTGCAACCAGTTCCCTTTGTGCTAGTTTAATGAAATTCTCTCCTCGTGTGCAATTCTGAGAGATAAGTGTGTGGGAAAGCCGCCCTTCACATTGCTTGTTGGGAACACAAAGTTTCTTTTCAGTTGGAAAGTGCTCTACTTACATATACATGGGTTATTAAAAGCTCCAACTCGCTTTTAAAGTGACAAATACAGGAACTTCAAACCGGCACTGGGAAAGAGACTGAGAACCAGAGTAAGTGTTTCTCCTGCAATCCGTTCCATTTGTTCTAGTTGAAAGAACGACTCTCCACATGATCGGTTCTCAGAAATATGTGTGTGTGAAAGCTGTCCTTCACCTAGCTTGTTGAGAACACGAAGTTTCTTTTCAGATGGGAACTGCCCTACATACTTATATATGGGGAGGTACTACCTCCAAGTAGGTTTTTCAGTGAAAACTGCAGGAACTTCAAACCGGCACTAGGAAACAGAATGAGAAACCAGAGTAATTGTTTCTCCTGCAACCCGTTCCATTTGTGGTAGTTTAACCAACGTCTCTCCACATGCTATGTTGTGAGATATAAGTTTCTGTGAAAGCCGTCCTTCACATAGCTTTTTGTCAACACAAAGTTTCTTTTCAGTTGCAAACTGCACTACATACATATATATGGGGAGGTACTCGCTCCAACGCTGTCTTATAGTGAAAACGGCAGGAACTTCAAACCGGCACTTGGAAAGAGTCCGAGAAACCTGTGTATGGTTTTCTCCTTCACACCACTCCCTTTGTGCTTGTTCAATAAACATATCTCCACATGCTCAGTTCTGAGAGTTAAGTGTGTGTGAAAGCCGTCCTTCACCTAGCCTGTTGGGAACACAAAGTTTCTTTTCAGTTGGAATATGCACTACATAAAAATATATGGGGAGATACTTGCTCCAACTGGGTTTTACAATGAAAACAGCAGGAACATCAAACCGGCCCATGTAAACAGACTGAGAAACCAGTAAGTGTTTCTCCTGCAACACGTTCCCATTGTGCTTGTTGAACGAAATTCTCTCCACATGCGCAATTCTGAGAGATACGTGTGTGTGACAGCCGTCCTTTACCGAGCTTGTTGGGAACACAAATATTCTTTTCAGTTGGAAAATGCACTACATACATATATATGGGGAGGTACTTGCTCCAAATCGCTTTAATAGTGAAAACTGCAGGAATTTCAAACTGGCACTAGGAAAAAGACTGAGAAACCAGAGTAAGTGTTTCTGCTGCAACCCTTTCCCTTTGTGCTAGTTGAAAGAAAGACTCTCCACATGCTCGGTTCTGAGAGATAAGTGTGTGTGAAAGCCGTCCTTCAAATATTTTGTTGGGAACACAAAGTTTCTTTTCAGTTGCAAACTGCTCAACATATATATATATATATATATATATATATATATATATATATATGGAGGTACAAGCTCCAACTCGGTTTTAAATTGAAATCTGCAGGAACTTCACACCTGCACTAGGAAACAGACAGAGAAACCACAGTAATTGTTTCTCCTGACAACCGTTCAATTTGTGGTAGTTTAACGAACGTCTCTCCACATGCTCAGTTCTGAGATATGTGTGTGTGTGAAAGCCGATCTTCACCTAGCTTGTTGGGAACACATTGTTTCTTTTTTGTTGGAATTTACACTACATACATATATATGGGGAGGAACTTGCTCCAACTGTGTTTTACAGTGAAAAATGCAGGAACTTCAAACCGGCACTAGGAATCATACTGAGAAACCAGAGTAAGTGATTGACCTGCTACCAGTTCCATTTGTGCTAGTTGAACGAACGACTGTCCACATGCTCGTGTCTGAGGGATATGTGTGTGTGAAAGCAGTCCTTTAAAAACTTTGTTGGGAACACAAAATTTCTTTTCTGTTGGAAACTGCAGGACTTTCATATATATGGGAAGGTACTAGCTCCAACTTGATTTTACAGTGAAAATTGCAGGATATTCAACCCACACTAGGAAACAGACTGAAAAACCAGAGTAATTGTTTCTCCTGTAAACCATTCCTCTTGTGCTAGTTGAACGAAAGTCTCTGTACATGCTCAATTCCGAGAGATAAGTGTGTGTGAAAGCCGTCCTTCACCTAGCTTGTTGGGAACACATTGTTTCTTTTTTGTTGGAATCTGCACTACATACATATATATGGGGAGGAACTAGCTCCAACTGTGTTTACAGTGAAAAATGCAGGAACTTCAAAACGGCACTAGGAATCAGACTGAGAAACCAGAGTAAGTGATTGACCTGCTACCAGTTCCATTTGTGCTAATTGAACGAACGACTCTCCACATGCTCGTGTCTGAGAGATATGTGTGTGTGAAAGCAGTCCTTTAAAAATTTTGTTGGGAACACAAAATTTCTTTTCTGTTGGAAACTGCAGGACTTTCATATATATGGGAAGGTACTAGCTCCAACTTGATTTTACAGTGAAAATTGCAGGATATTCAACCCCCACTAGGAAACAGACTGAAAAACCAGAGTAATTGTTTCTCCTGTAACCCGTTCCTCTTGTGCTAGTTGAACGAAAGTCTCTGTACATGCTCAGTTCTGAGAAATAAATGTGTGTGAAAGCTGTAATTCACGTAGCTTGTTGGGAACACATAGTTCCTTTTCAGCTGGAAACTGGACTATATACATATATATTTGGAAGTACTCGCTCCAAAACTGTTTCACTGTGAAAACTGCAGGTACTTCAAACCGTCACTAGGAAACTAACTCAGAAATCAGAGTAAATATTTCTCCTGTTATTATATTCCGTTGTGCTAAAATAACTAATGTCTCACTACATGATAAATTCTTAGAAATATGTATGTGTGAATGCCACATTTCACCTAGCTTGTTGGGAACACAAAGTTTCTTTTCAGTAGGAAAGTGCACTAAATTCATATATAAGGGGAGGTACTAGCTCCAACTCGGGTTTAAATTGAAAACTGTAGGATTTACAAACCGGCACAAGGAAACAGATTGAGAAACCAGATTAAGTGTTGCTCTTGCAACAATTTCCCCATGTGCTGTTTGAACGAACGTCTCTCCACATGCTCATTTCTGAGAGATAAGTGTGTGTGAAAGCCGAACTTTACCTAGCTTGTAGGGAACAGAATGATTCTTTTCAGTCGGAATCTGCACTGCAAACATATATATGGGGAGGTACTAGCTCCAACTCCGTTTTTCAGTGAAAACTGCAGGAAATTCATTCCTGAAGTAGGAAACAGACTGAAAAACCAGAGTAATGTTTCTCCTCCAACCGGTTCCCCTAGTGCTAGTTGAACGTAAGTCTCTGTACATGCTCAGTTCTGAGAAAATAGTGTGTGTGAAAGCCGTACTTCACCTAGTTTGTTAGGAACACATTGTTCCTTTTCAGTTGGAATCTGCACTACATACATATATATGGGGAGGTAGTAGCTCCATCTCGAGTTTACGGTGAAAACTGCAGGAATTTCAAACCGGCATATGAAACAGACTGAAAAACCAGAGTTCGTGTTACAAATTCAACCTGTTCCTTTGTGTTCCTTGAACGAACGTCTCTCCACATGCTCATTTGTGAGAGATATGTGTGTGTGAAAGCCGTCGTTCACCTATCTTTTTGGGAACAGAAATTTTCATTTCAGTTGGAAACTGCACTACATACATGTATATGGGGTGGTACTAGCTCCAACTCAGTTTTACAGTGAAAAGTGCAGGAACTTCAAACCGGCACTAGGAAACACACTGAGAATCCTGAGTAAAATTTTCTCCTGCAACCGGTTCCCTTTGTGCTAGATGAACGAACGTCTCTCCACAAGCTCAGTTCTGAGAGATATGTGTGAGTGAAAGCCGTCCTTCACCTAGCTTGTTGGGAACACAAAGTTTCTATACAGTTGGAAACTACTCTCCATACATATATATGGGGAGGTACTAGCTCCAACTCGGTTTTACAGTGAAAAATGCAGGAACTTCAAACCGGCACTAGGAAACACACTGAGAAACCTGAGTAAAAGTTTCCCCTGCAACCCGTTCCCTTTGTGCTAGTTGAACGAACGTCTCTCTACATACTCAAGTCTGACAGATATTTGTGAGATAAAGGAGTGCTTCAACTTGCTTGTTGGGAAAACAAAGTTTCTTTTCTTTTGGAATTTGCAGAGTATAGATATATATAGGGAGGTACTAGCTCCAACTCGGGTTTACAGTGAAAACTGCAGAAAATTCAAACCGGCACTAGCAACAGGGAGAGAAACCAGAGTAAGTGTTTCCACTGCAACCCATTCCCCTTGTGCTTGTTGAAAGAACATCTCTCCACATGCGCAGTTCTGAGAGATCTGAGTGTGTGAAAGACGTCCTTCACCTAGCTTGTTGGGAACACAGAGTTTCTATTCAGTTGGAATCTGCACTACATACATATATATGGGGAGGAACTAGCTCCAACTGGGTTTTACAGGTAAAACTGCAGGAACTTCAAACCAGCACTAGGAAACAGACTGAGAAACCAGAGGAAGTGTTTATCCTGCAAACCTTTCCGATTTTGCTATTTGAACGAATGTCTCTCCACATGCTCAATTCTGAGAGATATCTTTGTGTGAAAGCCGTCTTTCATCTATCTTTTGGGAACACAAAGTTTCTTTTCAGTTGGAAATTTCAACACATACTTATATATGGAGAGGTAGAAGCTCCAACACGGTTTTGTAGTGAAAACTGCAGGAACTTCAATCCGGCACTTGGAAACAGTCTGAGAAACCAGAGTAAGTTTTTCTCCTGCAACACGTTCGCTTTAAGATATTTTAACGAAAGTCTCTCCACATGCTATTTTCTGAGAAATAAGTGTGTGTGAAAGACGACCTTCACCCTGCTTGCTGTCAACACAAAGTTTCTTTTCAGTTTTAAACTGCACTACATACAATTATATGGGTAGGTACTAGCTCCAACACAGTTTTACAGTGAAAAGTGCAGGAAATTCAAACCGGCACTGGGAAACAGACCAAGAAAACAGAGTATGGTTTTCCCCTTCAAACCGTCCCTTTATGCTGGTTCAATAAATGTCTCTCCACATGCACATTTCTGAGAGATAAGTGTGTGTGAAAGCCATCCTTCACCTAGCCTGTTGGGAACACAAAGATTCTTTTAAGTTGGAAACTGCACTTCATACAAATATATGGGGAGGTACAAGCTCCAACTCTTTGTTACACTGAAATTTGCAGGAACATCTAACTGGCACAAGTAAACAGACCGAGAACAGAGAGTAAGTGTTTCTCCTGCAACCCGTTCCTTTTGTGCTTGTTGAAAGAACTTCTCTCCACATGCGCATTTCTGAGAGATCCGTGTGTGTGAAAACTGCCTTCACCAATGTGGTTGGGAAAACAAGGATTCTTTTCAGTTAGAATCTGCACTGCATACATATATATGGGGTGGTACTAGCTCCATATCGATTTTACGGAGAAAACTGCAGGAAACTCAAACAGGCACTAGGAAACACACTGAGAAAACAGAGTAATTGTTGCTTCTCCTACACGTTCCCCTTGTGCTATATGAACGAACGTCTCCCACATGCTCAGTTCCGAGAGATAAGTGTGTGTGAACACCGTCCTTCACGTTGCTTGTTGGGAACACATTGTTTCTTTTCAGTTGGAATCTGCAATACATACATATATATGGGGAGGTAGTAGCTCCATCTCGAGTTTAGAGTGAAAACTGCCGGAAGTTCCAACCGGCATAGGAAACAGACTGAAAATCCAGAGTACGTGTTACAACTGCAATCTGTTCCTTTGTGTTCCTTGAACGAACGTCTCTCCACATGCGCATTTGTGTGAGATATGTGTGTGTGAAAGACGTCCTTCACGTATCTTTTGAGAACAGAAATTTTCATTTCAGTTGTAAACTGAACTACATACATATATATGGGGAGGTACTAGATCCAAATGGGTTTTACAGTGGAAAAGGCAGGATATTCAAACCGGAACTAATACACAGAAGGAGAAACCAGAAGAAGTGTTACCCCTACAAACCGTTAAAATTGTGCTAGTTGAACGAACGTCTCTCTACATACTCAGGTCTGACATATATTTGTGAGATAAAGGCGTGCTTCAAATAGCTTGTTGGGAAAACAAAGTTTCTTTTCATTTGGAATCTACAAAATATAGATATATACAGGGAGGTACTAGCTCCAACTCGGGTTTACAGTGAAAACTGCAGAAAATTCAAACCGGCACTAGGAACAGGGAGAGAATCCAGAGTAAGTGTTTCCACTGCAACTCATTACCCTTGTGCTTGTTGAAAGAACGTCTCTCCACATGCGCAGTTCTGAGAGATCTGAGTGTGTGAAAGACGTCCTTCACCTAGCTTGTTGGGAACACAGAGTTTCTATTCAGTTGGAATCTGCACTACATACATATATATGGGGAGGAACTAGCTCCAACTGGGTTTTACAATGAAAACTGCAGGAACTTCAAACCAGGACTAGGAAACAGACTGAGAAACCAGAGGAAGTGTTTATCCTGCAAAACTTTCCGATTTTGCTAGTTGAACGAACGTCTTTCCACATGCTCATTTCTGAGAGATATGTGTGTATGAAAACCGTCCTTCACCTATCTTATTGGGAACACAAATTTTCATTTCAGTAGGAAACTGCATTACATACATATATACGGGGAGGTACTAGATCCATCTTGGTTTTACAGTGAAAACTGCAGGATCTTCAATCCGACACTAGGACACAGACTGAGAAACCAGAAGAAGTGTTACACCTGCAAACCCTTACAATTGTGCTAGTTGAAAGAATGTCTCTCTACATACTCAGGTCTGACAGATATGTGTGTGATAAAGGCGTGCTTCAACTTGCTTGTTGGGAAAACAAAGTTTCTTTTCATTTGGAATATGCACAGTATAGATATATATAGGGAGGTAGTAGCTCCAACTCGGGTTTACAGTGAAAACTGCAGAAAATTCAAACCGGCACTAGGAACAGGGAGAGAAACCAGAGTAAGAGTTTCCACTGCAACCCATTCCCCTTGTGCTTGTTGAACGAACGTCTCTCCACATGTGCAGTTCTGAGAGATTTGAGTGTGTGAAAGACGTCCTTCACCTAGCTTGTTGGGAACACAGAGTTTCTATTCAGTTGGAATCTGCACTACATTCTTATATATGGGGAGGAACTAGCTCCAACTGGGTTTTACAGTGAAAACTGCAGGAACTTCAAACCAGCACTAGGAAACAGACTGAGAAACCAGAGGAAGTGTTTATCCTGCAAACCTTTCCGATTTTGCTATTTGAACGAATGTCTCTCCACATGCTCAATTCTGAGAGATATCTTTGTGTGAAAGCCGTCTTTCATCTATCTTTTGGGAACACAAAGTTTCTTTTCAGTTGGAAATTTCAACACATACTTATATATGGAGAGGTAGAAGCTCCAACACGGTTTTGTAGTGAAAACTGCAGGAACTTCAATCCGGCACTTGGAAACAGTCTGAGAAACCAGAGTAAGTTTTTCTCCTGCAACACGTTCGCTTTAAGATATTTTAACGAAAGTCTCTCCACATGCTATTTTCTGAGAAATAAGTGTGTGTGAAAGACGACCTTCACCCTGCTTGCTGTCAACACAAAGTTTCTTTTCAGTTTTAAACTGCACTACATACAATTATATGGGTAGGTACTAGCTCCAACACAGTTTTACAGTGAAAAGTGCAGGAAATTCAAACCGGCACTGGGAAACAGACCAAGAAAACAGAGTATGGTTTTCCCCTTCAAACCGTCCCTTTATGCTGGTTCAATAAATGTCTCTCCACATGCACATTTCTGAGAGATAAGTGTGTGTGAAAGCCATCCTTCACCTAGCCTGTTGGGAACACAAAGATTCTTTTAAGTTGGAAACTGCACTTCATACAAATATATGGGGAGGTACAAGCTCCAACTCTTTGTTACACTGAAATTTGCAGGAACATCTAACTGGCACAAGTAAACAGACCGAGAACAGAGAGTAAGTGTTTCTCCTGCAACCCGTTCCTTTTGTGCTTGTTGAAAGAACTTCTCTCCACATGCGCATTTCTGAGAGATCCGTGTGTGTGAAAACTGCCTTCACCAATGTGGTTGGGAAAACAAGGATTCTTTTCAGTTAGAATCTGCACTGCATACATATATATGGGGTGGTACTAGCTCCATATCGATTTTACGGAGAAAACTGCAGGAAACTCAAACAGGCACTAGGAAACACACTGAGAAAACAGAGTAATTGTTGCTTCTCCTACACGTTCCCCTTGTGCTATATGAACGAACGTCTCCCACATGCTCAGTTCCGAGAGATAAGTGTGTGTGAACACCGTCCTTCACGTTGCTTGTTGGGAACACATTGTTTCTTTTCAGTTGGAATCTGCAATACATACATATATATGGGGAGGTAGTAGCTCCATCTCGAGTTTAGAGTGAAAACTGCCGGAAGTTCCAACCGGCATAGGAAACAGACTGAAAATCCAGAGTACGTGTTACAACTGCAATCTGTTCCTTTGTGTTCCTTGAACGAACGTCTCTCCACATGCGCATTTGTGTGAGATATGTGTGTGTGAAAGACGTCCTTCACGTATCTTTTGAGAACAGAAATTTTCATTTCAGTTGTAAACTGAACTACATACATATATATGGGGAGGTACTAGATCCAAATGGGTTTTACAGTGGAAAAGGCAGGATATTCAAACCGGAACTAATACACAGAAGGAGAAACCAGAAGAAGTGTTACCCCTACAAACCGTTAAAATTGTGCTAGTTGAACGAACGTCTCTCTACATACTCAGGTCTGACATATATTTGTGAGATAAAGGCGTGCTTCAAATAGCTTGTTGGGAAAACAAAGTTTCTTTTCATTTGGAATCTACAAAATATAGATATATACAGGGAGGTACTAGCTCCAACTCGGGTTTACAGTGAAAACTGCAGAAAATTCAAACCGGCACTAGGAACAGGGAGAGAATCCAGAGTAAGTGTTTCCACTGCAACTCATTACCCTTGTGCTTGTTGAAAGAACGTCTCTCCACATGCGCAGTTCTGAGAGATCTGAGTGTGTGAAAGACGTCCTTCACCTAGCTTGTTGGGAACACAGAGTTTCTATTCAGTTGGAATCTGCACTACATACATATATATGGGGAGGAACTAGCTCCAACTGGGTTTTACAGTGAAAACTGCAGGAACTTCAAACCAGGACTAGGAAACAGACTGAGAAACCAGAGGAAGTGTTTATCCTGCAAAACTTTCCGATTTTGCTAGTTGAACGAACGTCTTTCCACATGCTCATTTCTGAGAGATATGTGTGTATGAAAACCGTCCTTCACCTATCTTATTGGGAACACAAATTTTCATTTCAGTAGGAAACTGCATTACATACATATATACGGGGAGGTACTAGATCCATCTTGGTTTTACAGTGAAAACTGCAGGATCTTCAATCCGACACTAGGACACAGACTGAGAAACCAGAAGAAGTGTTACACCTGCAAACCCTTACAATTGTGCTAGTTGAAAGAATGTCTCTCTACATACTCAGGTCTGACAGATATGTGTGTGATAAAGGCGTGCTTCAACTTGCTTGTTGGGAAAACAAAGTTTCTTTTCATTTGGAATATGCACAGTATAGATATATATAGGGAGGTAGTAGCTCCAACTCGGGTTTACAGTGAAAACTGCAGAAAATTCAAACCGGCACTAGGAACAGGGAGAGAAACCAGAGTAAGAGTTTCCACTGCAACCCATTCCCCTTGTGCTTGTTGAACGAACGTCTCTCCACATGTGCAGTTCTGAGAGATTTGAGTGTGTGAAAGACGTCCTTCACCTAGCTTGTTGGGAACACAGAGTTTCTATTCAGTTGGAATCTGCACTACATTCTTATATATGGGGAGGAACTAGCTCCAACTGGGTTTTACAGTGAAAACTGCAGGAACTTCAAACCAGCACTAGGAAACAGACTGAGAAACCAGAGGAAGTGTTTATCCTGCAAACCTTTCCGGTTTTGCTATTTGAACGAACGTCTCTCCACATGCTCAATTCTGAGAGATATCTTTGTGTGAAAGCCGTCTTTCATCTATCTGTTGGGAACACAAAGTTTCTTTTCAGTTGGAAATTGCAACACATACTTATATATGGAGAGGTACAAGCTCCAACACGGTTTTGTAGTGAAAACTGCAGGAACTTCAATCCGGCACTTGGAAACAGTCTGAGAAACCAGAGTAAGTTTTTCTCCTGCAACACGTTCGCTTTGATAGATTTTAACGAACGTCTCTCCACATGCTATTTTCTGAGAAATAAGTGTGTGTGAAAGACGACCTTCACCCAGCTTGCTGTCAACACAAAGTTTCTTTTCAGTTTTAAACTGCACTACATACAATTATATGGGTAGGTACTAGCTCCAACACAGTTTTACAGTGAAAAGTGCAGGAAATTCAAACCGGCACTGGGAAACAGACCAAGAAAACAGAGTATGGTTTTCCCTTTCAAACCGTCCCTTTATGCTGGTTCAATAAATGTCTCTCCACATGCACATTTCTGAGAGATAAGTGTGTGTGAAAGCCATCCTTCACCTAGCCTGTTGGGAACACAAAGATTCTATTCAGTTGGAAACTGCACTTCATACAAATATATGGGGAGGTTCTAGCTCCAACTCTGTGTTACACTGAAATTTGCAGGAACATCTAACTGGCACAAGTAAACAGACCGAGAAAAGAGAGTAAGTGTTTCTCCTGCAACCCGTTCCTTTTGTGCTTGTTGAAGGAACTTCTCTCCACATGCGCATTTCTGAGAGATCTGTGTGTGTGAAAGCTGTCCTTCACCAATGTGGTTGGGAAAACAAGGATTCTTTTCAGTTAGAATCTGCACTGCATACATATATATGGGGTGGTACTAGCTCCATATCGATTTTACGGAGAAAACTGCAGGAAATTCAAACAGGCACTAGGAAACACACTGAGAAAACAGAATAATTGTTGTTTCTGCTACACGTTCCCCTTGTGCTATATGAACGAACGTCTCTCCACATGCTCAGTTCCGAGAGATAAGTGTGTGTGAAAACCGCCCTTCAACTAGCTTGTTGGGAACACATTGTTTCTTTTCAGTTGGAATCTGCAATACATACATATATATGGGGAGGTAGTAACTCCATCTCGAGTTTACAGTGAAAACTGCAGGAAGTTCCAACCGGCTTAGGAAACAGACTGAAAAACCAGATTATGTGTTACAACTGCAACCTGTTCCTTTGTGTTCCTTGAACGAACGTCTCTCCACATGCTAATTTGTGAGAGATATGTGTGTGTGAAAGCCGTCCTTCACCAAACTTATTGGGAACATAAATTTTCATTTCAGTTGTAAACTGAACTACATACATAAATATGGGGAGGTACTAGATCCAACTGGGTTTTACAGTGGAAAAGGCAGGATCTTCAAACTGGAACTAGGACACAGACTGAGAAACCAGAAGAAGTGTTACCCCTGCAAACCGTTAAAATTGTGCTAGTTGAAAGAACGTCTCTCTACATACTCAGGTCTGACATATATTTGTGAGATAAAGGCGTGCTTCAAATAGCTTGTTGGGAAAACAAAGATGCTTTTCATTTGGAATCTACAAAGTATAGATATATACAGGGAGGTACTAGCTCCAACTCAGGTTTACAGTGAAAACTGCAGAAAATTCAAACCGGCACTAGCAACAGGGAGAGAAAACAGACTAAGTGTTTCCACTGCAACCCATTCCCCTTGTGCTTGTTGAACGAACGTCTCTCCACATGCGAAGTTCTGAGAGATCTGAGTGTGTGAAAGACGTCCTTCACCTAGCTTGTTGGGAACACGGAGTTTCTATTCAGTTGGAATCTGCACTACATACATATATATGGGGAGGAACTAGCTCCAACTGGGTTTTACAGTGAAAACTGCAGGAACTTCAAACCAGGACTAGGAAACAGACTGAGAAACCAGAGGAAGTGTTTATCCTGCAAACCTTTCCGATTTTGCTAGTTGAACGAACGTCTCCCCACATGCTCATTTCTGAGAGATAAGTGTGTGTGAAAGCCGACCTTTACCTAGCTTGTAGGGAACAGAAGGATTCTTATCAGTTGGAATGTGCACTGCAAAATATATATGGGGAGGTACTAGCTCCAACTCTGTTTTACAGTGAAAACTGCAGGAAATTCAATCCGGCACTAGGAAACAGAGTGAGAAACCTGAGTAAGCTTTTCTCCTGCAAACCGTTCCCCTTATGCTAGTTGAACGAATATCTCTTCACATGCTCAGTTCTGAGATATAACTGTGTGTGAAAGCCGACCTTCACCTAGCTTGTTGGGAACACAAACTTTCTTTTCAGTTGGAATCTGCACTACATAAATGTATATGGGGAGGTACTAGCTCCAACACGTTTTTACGGTGTATACTGCAGGAACATCATACCAGCACTAGGAAATAGTCTGAGAAACAAGAGGAAGTGTTTCTCCTGCCACCCTTTCCCTTTGTGCTATTTGAACGAACGTCTCTCTACATGCTCAGTTCTGACAGATAATTGTGTGTAAAAGGCGTGCTTCAACATTCATTTTGGGAACACATAGTTTCTTTTCAGATGGAATCTGCACTACATACATATATATAGGGAAGAACTAGCTCCAACTCTGGTTTACAGTTAAAACAGCAGGAAATTCAAACCAGCACTAGGAAAAACAGTGAGAAACCAGAGAATCAATTTCTCCTTCAACAAGTTCCTTTGTGCTATTTTAATGAAATTCTCTCCACGTGTGCAATTCTGAGAGATAAGTGTGTGTGAAAGCCGTCCTTCAAATATTTTGTTGGGAACACAAAGTTTCTTTTCAGTTGCAAACTGCTCAACATATGTATATATATATATGGAGGTACAAGCTCCAACACGGTTTTACATTAAATCTGCAGGAACTTCAATCCGGCACTAGGAAACAGACTGAGAAACCAGAGTAATTGTTTCTCCTGCAAACTGTTCCATTTGTGGTAGTTTAACCAACGTCTCTCCACATGCTCAGTTCTGAGATATGTGTGTGTGTGAAAGCCGATCTTCACCTAGCTTGTTGGGAACACAAATATTCTTTTCAGTTGGAAAGCGTAGGACATTCATATATATGGGATGGTACTAGCTCCAACTCGATTTTACAGTGAAAACTGCTGGAAATTCATACATGCACTACGAAAAAGTCACAAAAACAAGACAATATGTTTCTCCTGCAACCCGTTCCGCTTGTGCTAGTTGAACGAACGTCTCTCCACATGCTCAATTCCGAGAGATAAGTGTGTGTGAAAGCCGTCCTTCACATAGCTTGCTGGGAACACATTGTTTCTTTTTTGTTGGAATCTGCACTACATACATATATATGGGGAGGAACTAGCTCCAACTGTGTTTTACAGTGAAAAATGCAGGAACTTCAAACCGGCACTAGGAATCAGACTGAGAAACCAGAGTAAGTGATTGACCTGCTACCAGTTCCATTTGTGCTAGTTGAACGAACGACTCTCCACATGCTCGTGTCTGAGAGATAAGTGTGTGTTGAACCCGGACTTTACCTAGCTTGTAGGGAACAGAAGGATTCTTCTCAGTTGGAATGTGCACTGCAAAATATTATGGGGTGGTACAATCTCCAACTCCGTTTTACAGTGAAAACTGCAGGAAATTCAATCCGGCACTAGGAAACAGAGTGAGAAATCTGAGTAAGCTTTTCTCCTGCCAACCGTTCCCCTTATGCTAGTGGAACGAATATCTCTTCACATGCTCAGTTCTGAGATATAACTGTGTGTGAAAGCCGACCTTCACCTAGCTTGTTGGGAACACAAACTTTCTTTTCAGTTGGAATCTGCACTACATAAATGTATATGGGGAGGTACTAGCTCCAACAAGTTTTTACGGTGTATACTGCAGGAACATCATACTGGCACTAGGAAAGAGTCTGAGAAACCAGAGGAAGTGTTTCTCCTGCAACCCGTTCCCTTTGTGCTAGTTTAATGAAATTCTCTCCACGTGTGCAATTCTGAGAGATAAGTGTGTGGGAAAGCCGCCCTTCACATAGCTTGTTGGGAACACAAAGTTTCTTTTCAGTTGGAAAGTGCTCTACTTACATATACATGGGTTATTAAAAGCTCCAACTCGCTTTAAAGTGACAAATACAGGAACTTCAAACCGGCACTGGGAAAGAGACTGAGAACCAGATTATGTGTTTCTCCTGCAATCCGTTCAATTTGTGCTAGTTGAAAGAACGATACTCCACATGCTCGTTTCTCAGAAATGTGTGTGTGAAAGCCGTCCTTCACCTAGCTTGTTGAGAACACGAAGTTTCTTTTCAGTTGGAAACTGCCCTACATACTTCTATATGGGGAGGTACTACCTCCAAGTCTGTTTTTCAGTGCAAACTGCAGGAACTTCAAACCGGCACTAGGAAACAGACTGAGAAACCAGAGTAATTGTTTCTCCTGCAACGCGTTCCATTTGTGGTAGTTTAACCAACGTCTCTTCACATGCTATTTTGTGAGATATAATTTTCTGTGAAAGCCGTCCTTCACATAGCTTTTTGTCAACACAAAGTTTCTTTTCAGTTGTAAACTGCACTACATACATATATATGGGGAGGTACTCGCTCCAACGCTGTCTTATAGTGAAAACGGCTGGAAATTCAAACCGGCACTTGGAAAGAGTCCGAGAAACCTGTGTATGGGTTTCTTCTTCAGACCACTCCCTTTATGCTTGTTCAATAAACATCTCTCCACATGCTCAGTTCTGAGATTTAAGTGTGTGTGAAAGCCGTCCTTCACCTAGCCTGTTGGGAACACAAAGTTTCTTTTCAGTTGGAATATGCACTACATAAAAATATATGGGGAGATATTAGCTCCAACTGGGTTTTACAATGAAAACAGCAGGAACATCAAACCGGCACATGTAAACAGACTGAGAAACCAGTAAATGTTTCTCCTGCATCCTGTTCCCATTGTGCTGGTTGAACGAACTTCTCTCCACATGCGCAATTCTGAGATATACGTGTGTGTGACAGCCGTCCTTTACCGAGCTTGTTGGGAACACAAATATTCTTTTCAGTTGGAAAATGCACTACATACATATATATGGGGAGTTACTTGCTCCAAATCGGTTTAATAGTGAAAACTGCAGGAATTTCAAACTGGCACTAGGAAAAAGCCTGAGAAACCAGAGTAAGAGTTTCTCCTGCAACCCGTTCCCTTTGTGCTAGTTGAAAGAAAGACTCTCCACATGCTCGGTTCTGAGAGATAAGTGTGTGTGAAAGCCGTCCTTCAAATATTTTGTTGGGAACACAAAGTTTATTTTCAGTTGCAAACTGCCCAACATATATATATATATATACGGAGGTACAGCTCCAACTCGGTTTTACATTGAAATCTGCAGGAACTTCAAACCGGCACTAGGAAACAGACTGAGAATCCAGAGTAATTGTTTCTCCTGCAAACCGTTCCATTTGTGGTAGTTTAACGAACATCTCTCCACATGCTCAGTTCTGAGATATGTGTGTGTGTGAAAGCCGAACTTCACCTAGCTTGTTGGGAACACAAAGTTTCTTTTCAGTTGGAAAGTGTAGGACATTCATATATATGGGATGGTACTAGCTCCAACTCGATTTTGCAGTGAAAACTGCTGGAAATTCATACATGCACTACGAAAAAGACAGAAAAACCAGAAAATATGTTTCTCCTGCAACCCGTTCCGCTTGTGCTAGTTGAACGAACGTCTCTCCACATGCTCAATTCCGAGAGATAAGTGTGTGTGAAAGCCGTCCTTCACCTAGCTTGTTGGGAACACATTGTTTCTTTTTTGTTGGAATCTGCACTACATACATCTATATGAGGAGGAACTTGCTCCAACTTTGTTTTACAGTGAAAAATGCAGGAACTTCAAACCGGCACTAGGAATCAGACTGAGAAACCAGAGTAAGTGATTGACCTGCTACCAGTTCCATTTGTGCTAGTTGAACGAACGACTCTCCACATGCTCGTGTCTGAGAGTTATGTGTGTGTGAAAGCAGTCGTTTAAAAATTTTGTTGGGAACACAAAATTTCTTTTCTGTTGGAAACTGCAGGACTTTCATATATATGGGAAGGTACTAGCTCCAACTTGATTTTACAGTGAAAATTGCAGGATATTCAACCCCCACTATGAAACAGACTGAAAAACCAGAGTAATTGTTTCTCCTGTAACCCGTTCCTCTTGTGCTAGTTGAACGAAAGTCTCTGTACATGCTCAGTTCTGAGAAATAAATGTGTGTGAAAGCTGTACTTCACGTAGCTTGTTGGGAACACATAGTTCCTTTTCAGCTGGGAACTGGACTATATACATATATATCTGGAAGTACTATCTCCAAAACTGTTTCACTGTGAAAACTGCAGGTACTTCAAACGGTCACTAGGAAACTAACTCAGAAATCAGAGTAAATGTTTCTCCTGTTATTATATTCCGTTGTGCTAAAATAACTAATGTCTCACTACATGATAAATTCTTAGAAATATGTATGTGTGAATGCCACATTTCACCTAGCTTGTTGGGAACACAAAGTTTCTTTTCAGTAGGAAAGTGCACTAAATTCATATATAAGGGGAGGTACTAGCTCCAACTCGGGTTTAAATTGAAAACTGTAGGATTTTCAAACCGGCACAAGGAGACAGAATGAGAAACCATATAAAGTGTTGCTCTTGCAACAATTTCCCCATGTGCTGTTTGAACGAACGTCTCTCCACATGCTCATTTCTTAGAGATATGTGTGTGTGAAAGCCGACCTTTAACTAGCTTGTAGGGAACAGAAGGATTCTTTTCAGTTGGAATCTGCACTGCAAACATATATATGGGGAGGTACTAGCTCCAACTCCGTTTTACAGTGAAAACTGCAGGAAATTCATCCCTGCAGTAGGAAACAGACTGAAAAACCAGAGTAATGTTTCTCCTGCAACCGGTTACCCTAGTGCTAGTTGAACGTAAGTCTCTGCACATGCTCAGTTCTGAGACATAAGTGCGTGTGAAAGCCGTACTTCACCTAGTTTGTTAGGAACACATTGTTTCTTTTCAGTTGGAATCTGCACTACATACATATATATGGGGAGGTAGTAGCTCCATCTCGAGTTTACGGTGAAAACTGCAGGAATTTCAAACCGGCATATGAAACAGACTGAAAAACCAGAGTACGTGTTACAAATACAACTTGTTCCTTTGTGTTCCTTGAACGAACGTCTCTCCACATGCTCATTTGTGAGAGATATGTGTGTGTGAAAACCGTCCTTCACCTATCTTATTGGGAACACAAATTTTCATTTCAGTAGGAAACTGCACTACATACATATATTCGGGGAGGTACTAGATCCATCTTGGTTTTACAGTGAAAACTGCAGGATCTTCAAACCGGAACTAGGACACAGACTGAGAACCAGAAGAAGTGTTACACCTGCAAACCATTACAATTGTGCTAGTTGAACGAACGTCTCTCTACATACTCAGGTCTTACAGATATGTGTTTGATAAAGGCGTGCTTCAACTTGCTTGTTGGGAAAACAAAGTTTCTTTTCATTTGGAATCTGCACAGTATAGATATATATAGGGAGGTACTAGCTCCAACTCGGGTTTACAGTGAAAACTGCAGAAAATTCAAACCGGCACTAGGAACAGGGAGAGAAACCAGAGTAAGAGTTTCCACTGCAACCCATTCCCCTTGTGCTTGTTGAACGAACGTC
Source organism: Camelus ferus (assembly GCF_009834535.1). Taxonomy (NCBI): domain Eukaryota; kingdom Metazoa; phylum Chordata; class Mammalia; order Artiodactyla; family Camelidae; genus Camelus; species Camelus ferus. Next base: position 884,721 of record NC_045732.1, read on the forward strand.
TCTCCACATGCGCAGTTCTGAGAGATCTGAGTGTGTGAAAGACGTCCTTCACCTAGCTTGTTGGGAACACAGAGTTTCTATTCAGTAGGAATCTGCACTACATACATATATATGGGGAGGAACTAGCTCCAACTGGGTTTTACAGTGAAAACTGCAGGAACTTCAAACCAGCACTAGGAAACAGACTGAGAAACCAGAGGAAGTGTTTATCCTGCAAACCTTTCCGATTTTGCTTGTTGAACGAACGCCTCTCCACATGCTCATTTCTGAGAGATAAGTGTGTGTGAATGCCGACCTTTACCTAGCTTGTAGGGAACAGAAGGATTCTTATAAGTTGGAATGTGCACTGCAAAATATATATGGGGAGGTACTAGCTCCAACTCCGTTTTACAGTGAAAACTGCAGGAAATTCAATCCAGCACTAGGAAACAGAGTGAGAAACCTGAGTAAGCTTTTCTCCTGCAAACCGTTCCCCTTATGCTAGTTGAACGAATATCTCTTCACATGCTCAGTTCTGAGATATAACTGTGTGTGAAAGCCGACCTTCACCTAGCTTGTTGGGAACACAAACTTTCTTTTCAGTTGGAACCTGCACTACATAAATGTATATGGGGAGGTACTAGCTCCAACAAGTTTTTACGGTGTATACTGCAGGAACATCATAACTGCACTAGGAAACAGTCTGAGAAACCAGAGGAAGTGTTTCTCCTGCCACCCTTTCCCTTTGTGCTATTTGAACGAACGTCTCTCTACATGCTCAGGTCTGACAGATAATTGTGTGTAAAAGGCGTGCTTCAACAATCTTGTTGGGAACACATAGTTTCTTTTCAGATGGAATCTGCACTACATACATATATATAGGGAAGAACTAGCTCCAACTCTGGTTTACAGTGAAAACAGCAGGAAATTCAAACCAGCACTAGGATACACAGTGAGAAACCAGAGAAACAGTTTCTCCTGCAACCCGTTCCCTTTGTGCTAGTTTAATGAAATTCTCTCCACGTGTGCAATTCTGAGAGCTAAGTGTGTGGGAAAGCCGCCCTTCACATAGCTTGTTGGGAACACAAAGTTTCTTTTCAGTAGGAAAGTGCTCTACTTACATATACATGGGTTATTAAAAGCTCCAAATCGCTTTTAAAGTGACAAATACAGGAACTTCAAACCGACACTGGGAAAGAGACTGAGAACCAGAGTAAGTGTTTCTCCTGCAACCGTTCCATTTGTGCTAGTTGAAAGAACGACTCTCCACATGCTCGGTTCTCAGAAATATGTGTGTGTGAAAGCCGTCCTTCACCTAGCTTGTTGAGAACACGAAGTTTCTTTTCAGTTGGAAACTGCCCTACATACTTCTATATGGGGAGGTACTACCTCCAAGTCGGTTTTTCAGTGAAAACTGCAGGAACTTCAAACCGGCACTAGGAAACAGACTGAGAAACCAGAGTAATTGTTTCTCCTGCAACCCGTTCCATTTGTGGTAGTTTAACCAACGTCTCTCCACATGCTATGTTGTGAGATATAAGTTTCTGTGAAAGCCGTCCTTCACATAGCTTTTTGTCAACACAAAATTTCTTTTCAGTCGTAAAGTGCACTACATACATATATGGGGAGGTACTCGCTCCAACGCTGTCTTATAGTGAAAACGGCAGGAACTTCAAAACGGCACTTGGAAAGAGACCGAGAAACCTGTGTATGGGTTTCTCCTTCACACCACTCTCTTTGTGCTTGTTCAATAAACATCTCTCCACATGCTCATTTCTGAGAGATAAGTGTGTGTGAAAGCCGTCCTTCACCTAGCCTGTTGGGAACACAAAGTTTCTTTTCAGTTGGAATATGCACTACATAAAAATATATGGGGAGATACTGGCTCCAACTGGGTTTTACAATGAAAACAGCAGGAACATCAAACCGGCACATGTAAACAGACTGAGAAACCAGTAAGTGTTTCTCCTGCAACCCGTTCCCATTGTGCTTGTTGAACGAACTTCTCTCCACATGTGCAATTCTGAGAGATACATGTGTGTGACAGCCGTCCTTTACCGAGCTTGTTGGGAACACAAATATTCTTTTCAGTTGGAAAATGCACTACATACATATATATGGGTAGGTACTTGCTCCAAATCAGTTTAATAGTGTAAACTGTAGGAATTTCAAACTGGCACTAGGAAACAGACAGAGAAACCAGATTAAGTGTTTCTCCTGCAACCCGTTTCCTTTGTGCTAGTTGAAAGATTCCCTTTGTGCTAGTTGAAAGAAAGACTCTCCACATGCTCGGTTCTGAGAGATAAGTGTGTGTGAAAGCCGTCCTTCAAATATTTTGTTGGGAACACAAAGTTTATTTTCAGTTGCAAACTGCTCAACATATATATATATATATATATATATATACGGAGGTACAGCTCCAAATCGGTTTTACATTGAAATCTGCAGGAACTTCAAACCGGCACTAGGAAACAGACTGAGAAACCAGAGTAATTGTTTCTCCTGCAAACCGTTCCATTTGTGGTAGTTTAACGAACGTCTCTCCACATGCTCAGTTCTGAGTTATGTGTGTGTGTGAAAGCCGAACTTCACCTAGCTTGTTGGGAACACAAAGTTTCTTTTCAGTTGGAAAGAGTAGGACATTCATATATATGGGTTGGTACTAGCTCCAACTCGATTTTACAGTGAAAACTGCTGGAAATTCATACATGCACTACGAAAAAGACAGAAAAACCAGAAAATATGTTTCTCCTGCAACCCGTTCCGCTTGTGCTAGTTGAACGAACGTCTCTCCACATGCTCAATTCCGAGAGATAAGTGTGTGTGAAAGCCGTCCTTCACCTAGCTTGTTTGGAACACATTGTTTCTTTTTTGTTGGAATCTGCACTACATACATCTATAAGGGGAGGAACTTGCTCCAACTTTGTTTTACAGTGAAAAATGCAGGAACTTCAAACCGGCACTAGGAATCAGACTGAGAAACCAGAGTAAGTGATTGACCTGCTACCAGTTCCATTTGTGCTAGTTGAACGAACGACTCTCCACATGCTCGTGTCTGAGAGTTATGTGTGTGTGAAAGCAGTCGTTTAAAAATTTTGTTGGGAACACAAAATTTCTTTTCTGTTGGAAACTGCAGGACTTTCATATATATGGGAAGGTACTAGCTCCAACTTGATTTTACAGTGAAAATTGCAGGATATTCAACCCCCACTAGGAAACAGACTGAAAAACCAGAGTAATTGTTTCTCCTGTAACCCGTTCCTCTTGTGCTAGTTGAACGAAAGTCTCTGTACATGCACAGTTCTGAGAAATAAATGTGTGTGAAAGCTGTACTTCACGTAGCTTGTTGGGAACACATAGTTCCTTTTCAGCTGGGAACTGGACTATATACATATATATCTGGAAGTACTAGCTCCAAAACTGTTTCACTGTGAAAATTGCAGGTACTTCAAACGGTCACTAGGAAACTAACTCAGAAATCAGAGTAAATGTTTCTCCTGTTATTATATTCCGTTGTGCTAAAATAACTAATGTCTCACTACATGATAAATTCTTAGAAATATGTATGTGTGAATGCCACATTTCACCTAGCTTGTTGGGAACACAAAGTTTCTTTTCAGTAGGAAAGTGCACTAAATTCATATATAAGGGGAGGTACTAGCTCCAACTCGGGTTTAAATTGAAAACTGTAGGATTTTCAAACCGGCACATGGAAACAGAATGAGAAAACATATAAAGTGTTGCTCTTGCAACAATTTCCCCATGTGCTGTTTGAACGAACGTCTCTCCACATGCTCATTTCTTAGAGATATGTGTGTGTGAAAGCCGACCTTTAACTAGCTTGTAGGGAACAGAAGGATTCTTTTCAGTTGGAATCTGCACTGCAAACATATATATGGGGAGGTACTAGCTCCAACTCCGTTTTACAGTGAAAACTGCAGGAAATTCATCCCTGCAGTAGGAAACAGACTGAAAAACCAGAGTAATGTTTCTCCTGCAACCGGTTACCCTAGTGCTAGTTGAACGTAAGTCTCTGCACATGCTCAGTTCTGAGACATAAGTGCGTGTGAAAGCCGTACTTCACCTAGTTTGTTAGGAACACATTGTTTCTTTTCAGTTGGAATCTGCACTACATACATATATATGGGAGGTAGTAGCTCCATCTCGAGTTTACGGTGAAAACTGCAGGAATTTCAAACCGGCATATGAAACAGACTGAAAAACCAGAGTACGTGTTACAAATACAACTTGTTCCTTTGTGTTCCTTGAACGAACGTCTCTCCACATGCTCATTTGTGAGAGATATGTGTGTGTGAAAACCGTCCTTCACCTATCTTATTGGGAACACAAATTTTCATTTCAGTAGGAAACTGCACTACATACATATATACGGGGAGGTACTAGATCCATCTTGGTTTTACAGTGAAAACTGCAGGATCTTCAAACCGGAACTAGGACACAGACTGAGAAACCAGAAGAGGTGTTACACCTGCAAACCATTACAATTGTGCTAGTTGAACGAACGTCTCTCTACATACTCAGGTCTTACAGATATGTGTTTGATAAAGGCGTGCTTCAACATGCTTGTTGGGAAAACAAAGTTTCTTTTCATTTGGAATCTGCACAGTATAGATATATATAGGGAGGTACTAGCTCCAACTCGGGTTTACAGTGAAAACTGCAGAAAATTCAAACCGGCACTAGGAACAGGGAGAGAACCAGAGTAAGAGTTTCCACTGCAACCCATTCCCCTTGTGCTTGTTGAACGAACGTCTCTCCACATGCGCAGTTCTGAGAGATCTGAGTGTGTGAAAGACGTCCTTCACCTAGCTTGTTGGGAACACAGAGTTTCTATTCAGTAGGAATCTGCACTACATACATATATATGGGGAGGAACTAGCTCCAACTGGGTTTTACAGTGAAAACTGCAGGAACTTCAAACCAGCACTAGGAAACAGACTGAGAAACCAGAGGAAGTGTTTATCCTGCAAACCTTTCCGATTTTGCTTGTTGAACGAACGCCTCTCCACATGCTCATTTCTGAGAGATAAGTGTGTGTGAATGCCGACCTTTACCTAGCTTGTAGGGAACAGAAGGATTCTTATCAGTTGGAATGTGCACTGCAAAATATATATGGGGAGGTACTAGCTCCAACTCCGTTTTACAGTGAAAACTGCAGGAAATTCAATCCAGCACTAGGAAACAGAGTGAGAAACCTTAGTAAGCTTTTCCCCTGCAAACCGTTCCCCTTATGCTAGTTGAATGAATATCTCTTCACATGCTCAGTTCTGAGATATAACTGTGTGTGAAAGCCGACCTTCACCTAGCTTGTTGGGAACACAAACATTGTTTTCAGTTGGAATCTGCACTACATAAATGTATATGGGGAGGTACTAGCTCCAACACGTTTTACAGTGTATACTGCAGGAACATCATATCGGAACTAGGAAATAGTCTGAGAAACCAGAGGAAGTGTTTCTCCTGCCACCCTTTCCCTTTGTGCTATTTGAACGAACGTCTCTCTACATGCTCAGGTCTGACAGATAATTGTGTGTAAAAGGCGTGCTTCAACATTCTTGTTGGGAACACATAGTTCCTTTTCAGATGGAATCTGCACTACATACATATATATAGGGAAGAACTAGCTCCAAATCTGGTTTACAGTGAAAACAGCAGGAAATTCAAACCAGCACTAGGAAACACAGTGAGAAACCAGAGAATCAGTTTCTCCTGCAACCCGTTCCCTTTGTGCTATTTTAATGAAATTCTCTCCACGTGTGCAATTCTGAGAAATAAGTGTGTTGTAAAGCCGCCCTTCACATAGTTTGTTGGGAACACGAAGTTTCTTTTCAGTTGGAAACTGCCCTACATACTTCTATATGGGGAGGTACTACCTCCAAGTCGGTTTTTCAGTGAAAACTGCAGGAACTTCAAACCGGCACTAGGAAACAGACTGAGAAACCAGAGTAATTGTTTCTCCTGCAACCCGTTCCATTTGTGGTAGTTTAACCAACGTCTCTCCACATGCTATGTTGTGAGATATAAGTTTCTGTGAAAGCCGTCCTTCACATAGCTTTTTGTCAACACAAAATTTCTTTTCAGTCGTAAACTGCACTACATACATATATATGGGGAGGCACTAGCTCCAACGCTGTCTTATAGTGAAAACGGCAGGAACTTCAAACCGGCACTTGGAAAGAGGCCGAGAAACCTGTGTATGGATTTCTCGTTCACACCATTCCCTTTGAGCTTGTTCAATAAACATCTCTCCACATGCTCAGTTCTGAGATTTAAGTGTGTGTGAAAGCCGTCCTTCACCTAGCATTTTGGGAACACAAAGTTTCTTTTCAGATGGAATATGCACTACATAAAAATATATGGGGAGATACTAGCTCCAACTGGGTTTTACAATGAAAACAGCAGGAACATCAAACCGGCACATGTAAACAGACTGAGAATCCAGTAAGTGTATCTCCTGCAAACATTTCCCATTGTGCTTGTTGAACGAAATTCTCTCCACATGCGCAATTCTGAGACATACGTGTGTGTGACAGCCATCCTTTACCGAGCTTGTTGGGAACACAAATATTCTTTTCAGTTGGAAAATGCACTACATACATATATATGGGGAGGTACTTGCTCCAAATCGCTTTAATAGTGAAAACTGCAGGAATTTCAAACTGGCACTAGGAAAAACACTGATAAACCAGAGTAAGTGTTTCTCCTGCAGCACTTTCACTTTATGCTAGTTGAAAGAAAGACTCTCCACATGCTCGGTTCTGAGACATAAGTGTGTGTGAAAGCCGTCCTTCAAATATTTTGTTGGGAACACAAAGTTTCTTTTCAGTTGCAAACTGCTCAACATATGTATATATATATATGGAGGTACAAGCTCCAACTCGGTTTTACATTGAAATCTGCAGGAATTTCTAACCGGCACTGGGAAACAGACTGAGAAACCAGAGTAATTGTTTCTCCTGCAAACCGTTCCATTTGTGGTAGTTTAACGAACGTCTCTCCACATGCTCATTTCTGAGATATGTGTGTGTGTGAAAGCCGATCTTCACCTAGCTTGTTGGGAACACAAAGTTTCTTTTCAGTTGGAAAGAGTAGGACATTCATATATATGGGATGGTACTAGCTCCAACTCGATTTTACAGTGAAAACTGCTGGAAATTCATACATGCACTACGAAAATGTCAGAAAAACCAGACAATATGTTTCTCCTGCAACCCGTTCCGCTTGTGCTAGTTGAACGAACGTCTCTCCACATGCTCAATTCCGAGAGATAAGTGTGTGTGAAAGCCGTCCTTCACCTAGCTTGTTGGGAACACATTGTTTCTTTTTTGTTGGAATCTGCACTACATACATATATATGGGTAGGAACTAGCTCCAACTGTGTTTTACAGTGAAAAATGCAGGAACTTCAAACCGGCACTAGGAATCAGACTGAGAAACCAGAGTAAGTGATTGACCTGCTACCAGTTCCATTTGTGCTAGTTGAACGAACGACTCTCCACATGCTCGTGTCTGAGAGATATGTGTGTGTGAAAGCAGTCCTTTAAAAATTTTGTTGGGAACACAAAATTTCTTTTCTGTTGGAAACTGCAGGACTTTCATATATATGGGAAGGTACTAGCTCCAACTTGATTTTACAGTGAAAATTGCAGGATATTCAACCCCCACTAGGAAACAGACTGAAAAACCAGAGTAATTGTTTCTCCTGTAACCCGTTCCTCTTGTGCTAGTTGAACGAAAGTCTCTGTACATGCTCAGTTCTGAGAAATAAATGTGTGTGAAAGCTGTACTTCATGTAGCTTGTTGGGAACACATAGTTCCTTTTCAGCTGGGAACTGGACTATATACATATATATCTGGAAGTACTAGCTCCAAAACTGTTTCACTGTGAAAACTGCAGGTACTTCAAATGGTCACTAGGAAACTAACTCAGAAATCAGAGTAAATGTTTCTCCTGTTATTATATTCGGTGTGCTAAAATAACTAATGTCTCACTACATGATAAATTCTTAGAAATATGTATGTGTGAATGCCACATTTCACCTAGCTTGTTGGGAACACAAAGTTTCTTTTCAGTAGGAAAGTGCAATAAATTCATATATAAGGGGAGGTACTAGCTCCAACTCGGGTTTAAATTGAAAACTGTAGGATTTTCAAACCGGCACATGGAAACAGAATGAGAAAACATATAAAGTGTTGCCCTTGCAACAATTTCCCCATGTGCTGTTTGAACGAACGTCTCTCCACATGCTCATTTCTGAGAGATAAGTGTGTGTGAAAGCCGACCTTTACCTAGCTTGTAGGGAACAGAAGGATTCTTTTCAGTTGGGATCTGCACTGAAAACATATATATGGGGAGGTACTAGCTCCAACTCCGTTTTACAGTGAAAACTGCAGGAAATTCATCCCTGCAGTAGGAAACAGACTGAAAAACCAGAGTAATGTTTCTCCTGCAACCGGTTACCCTAGTGCTAGTTGAACGTAAGTCTCTGCACATGCTCAGTTCTGAGACATAAGTGCGTGTGAAAGCCGTACTTCACCTAGTTTGTTAGGAACACATTGTTTCTTTTCAGTTGGAATCTGCACTACATACATATATATGGGGAGGTAGTAGCTCCATCTCGAGTTTACGGTGAAAACTGCAGGAATTTCAAACCGGCATATGAAACAGACTGAAAAACCAGAGTACGTGTTACAAATGCAACCTGTTCCTTTGTGTTCCTTGAACGAACGTCTCTCCACATGCTCATTTGTGAGAGATATGTGTGTGTGAAAACCGTCCTTCACCTATCTTATTGGGAACACAATTTTCATTTCAGTAGGAAACTGCACTACATACATATATACGGGGAGGTACTAGATCCATCTTGGTTTTACAGTGAAAACTGCAGGATCTTCAAACCGGAACTAGGACACAGACTGAGAAACCAGAAGAAGTGTTACACCTGCAAACCGTTACAATTGTGCTAGTTGAACGAACGTCTCTCTACATACTCAGGTCTGACAGATATGTGTGTGATAAAGGCGTGCTTCAACTTGCTTGTTGGGAAAACAAAGTTTCTTTTCATTTGGAATCTGCACAGTATAGATATATATAGGGAGGTACTAGCTCCAACTCGGGTTTACAGTGAAAACTGCAGAAAATTCAAACCGGCACTAGGAACAGGGAGAGAAACCAGAGTAAGAGTTTCCACTGCAACCCATTCCCCTTGTGCTTGTTGAACGAACGTCTCTCCACATGTGCAGTTCTGAGAGATCTGAGTGTGTGAAAGACGTCCTTCACCTATCTTGTTGGGAACACAGAGTTTCTATTCAGTTGGAATCTGCACTACATACATATATATGGGGAGGAACTAGCTCCAACTGGGTTTTACAGTGAAAACTGCAGGAACTTCAAACCAGCACTAGGAAACAGACTGAGAAACCAGAGGAAGTGTTTATCCTGCAAACCTTTCCGATTTTGCTATTTGAACGAACGTCTTTCCACATGCTCAATTCTGAGAGATATCTTTCTGTGAAAGCCGTCTTTCATCTATCTGTTGGGAACACAAAGTTTCTTTTCAGTTGGAAATTGCAACACATACTTATATATGGAGAGGTACAAGCTCCAACACGGTTTTGTAGTGAAAACTGCAGGAACTTCAATCCGGCACTTGGAAACAGTCTGAGAAACGAGAGTAAGTTTTTCTCCTGCAACACGTTCGCTTTGATAGATTTTAACGAACGTCTCTCCACATGCTATTTTCTGAGAAATAAGTGTGTGTGAAAGACGACCTTCACCCAGCTTGCTGTCAACACAAAGTTTCTTTTCAGTTTTAAACTGCACTACATACAATTATATGGGTAGGTACTAGCTCCAACACAGTTTTACAGTGAAAAGTGCAGGAAATTCAAACCGGCACTGGGAAACAGACCAAGAAAACAGAGTATGGTTTTCCCCTTCAAACCGTCCCTTTATGCTGGTTCAATAAATGTCTCTCCACATGCACATTTCTGAGAGATAAGTGTGTGTGAAAGCCATCCTTCACCTAGCCTGTTGGGAACACAAAGATTCTTTTCAGTTGGAAACTGCACTTCATACAAATATATGGGGTGGTTCTAGCTCCAACTCTGTGTTACACTGAAATTTGCAGGAACATCTAACTGGCACAAGTAAACAGACCGAGAAAAGAGAGTAAGTGTTTCTCCTGCAACCCGTTCCTTTTGTGCTTGTTGAAGGAACTTCTCTCCACATGCGCATTTCTGAGAGATCCGTGTGTGTGAAAGCTGTCCTTCACCAATGTGGTTGGGAAAACAAGGATTCTTTTCAGTTAGAATCTGCACTGCATACATATATATGGGGTGGTACTAGCTCCATATCGATTTTATGGAGAAAACTGCAGGAAATTCAAACAGGCACTAGGAAACACACTGAGAAAACAGAGTAATTGTTGCTTCTCCTACACGTTCCCCTTGTGCTATATGAACGAACGTCTCTCCACATGCTCAGTTCCGAGAGATAAGTGTGTGTGAAAACCGTCCTTCACGTAGCTTGTTGGGAACACATTGTTTCTTTTCAGTTGGAATCTGCAATACATACATATATATGGGGAGGTAGTAGCTCCATCTCGAGTTTACAGTGAAAACTGCAGGAAGTTCCAACCGGCATAGGAAACAGACTGAAAAACCAGAGTACGTGTTACAACTGCAACCTGTTCCTTTGTGTTCCTTGAACGAACGTCTCTCCACATGCTAATTTGTGAGAGATATGTGTGTGTGAAAGCCGTCCTTCACCTATCTTATTGGGAACATAAATTTTCATTTCAGTTGTAAACTGAACTACATACATAAATATGGGGAGGTACTAGATCCAACTGGGTTTTACAGTGGAAAATGCAGGATCTTCAAACTGGAACTAGGACACAGACTGAGAAATCAGAAGAAGTGTTACCCCTGCAAACCGTTAAAATTTTGCTAGTTGAACGAACGTCTCTCTACATACTCAGGTCTGACATATATTAGTGAGATAAAGGCGTGCTTCAAATAGCTTGTTGGGAAAACAAAGTTTCTTTTCATTTGGAATCTACAAAGTATAGATATATACAGGGAGGTAGTAGCTCCAACTCGAGTTTACAGTGAAAACTGCAGAAAATTCAAACCTGCACTAGGAACAGGGAGAGAAACCAGAGTAAGAGTTTCCACTGCAACCCATTCCCCTTGTGCTTGTTGAACGAACGTCTCTCCACATGCGCAGTTCTGAGAGATCTGAGTGTGTGAAAGACGTCCTTCACCTAGCTTGTTGGGAACACAGAGTTTCTATTCAGTTGGAATCTGCACTACATACATATATATGGGGAGGAACTAGCTCCAACTGGGTTTTACAGTGAAAACTGCAGGAACTTCAAACCAGCACTAGGAAACAGAGTGAGAAACCAGAGGAAGTGTTTATCCTGCAAACCTTTCCGATTTTGCTAGTTGAACGAACGTCTCTCCACATGCTCATTTCTGAGAGATAATTGTGTGTGAAAGACGACCTTTACCTAGCTTGTAGGGAACAGAAGGATTCTTATCAGTTGGAATGTGCACTGCAAAATATATATGGGGAGGTACTAGCTCCAACTCCGTTTTACAGTGAAAACTGCAGGAAATTCAATCCGGCACTAGGAAACAGATTGAGAAACCTGAGTAAGCTTTTCTCCTGCAAACCGTTCCCCTTATGCTAGTTGAACGAATACCTCTTCACATGCTCAGTTCTGAGATATAACTGTGTGTGAAAGCCGACCTTCACCTAGCTTGTTGGGAACACAAACATTCTTTTCAGTTGGAATCTGCACTACATAAATGTATATGGGGAGGTACTAGCTCCAACACGTTTTTACGGTGTATACTGCAGGAACATCATACCGGCACTAGGAAATAGTCTGAGAAACCAGAGGAAGTGTTTCTCCTGCCACCCTTTCCCTTTGTGCTATTTGAACGAACGTCTCTCTACATGCTCAGGTCTGACAGATAATTGTGTGTAAAAGGCGTGCTTCAACATTCTTGTTGGGAACACATAGTTTCTTTTCAGATGGAATCTGCACTACATACATATATATAGGGAAGAACTAGCTCCAACTCTGGTTTACAGTGAAAACAGCAGGAAATTCAAACCAGCACTAGGAAACACAGTGAGAAACCAGAGAATCAGTTTCTCCTGCAACCCGTTCCCTTTGTGCTATTTTAATGAAATTCTCTCCACGTGTGCAATTCTGAGAGATAAGTGTGTTTGAAAGCCGCCCTTCACATAGTTTGTTGGGAACACAAAGTTTCTTTTCAGTTGGAAAGTGCTCTACTTACATATACATGGGTTATTAAAAGATCCAACTTGCTTTTAAAGTGACAAATACAGGAACTTCAAACCGACACTGGGAAAGAGACTGAGAACCAGAGTAAGTGTTTCTCCTGCAACAGTTCCATTTGTGCTAGTTGAAAGAACGACTCTCCACATGCTCGGTTCTCAGAAATATGTGTGTGTGAAAGCCGTCCTTCACCTAGCTTGTGGAGAACACGAAGTTTCTTTTCAGTTGGAAACTGCCCTACATACTTCTATATGGGGAGGTACTACCTCCAAGTCGGTTTTTCAGTTCAAACTGCAGGAACTTCAAACCGGCACTAGGAAACAGACTGAGAAACCAGAGTAATTGTTTCTCCTGCAAACCGTTCCATTTGTGGTAGTTTAACGAACGTCTCTCCACATGCTCAGTTCTGAGATATGTGTGTGTGTGAAAGCCGATCTTCACCTAGCTTGTTGGGAACACAAAGTTTCTTTCAGTTGGAAAGAGTAGGACATTCATATATATGGGATGGTACTAGCTCCAACTCGATTTTACAGTGAAAACTGCTGGAAATTCATACATGCACTACGAAAATGTCAGAAAAACCAGACAATATGTTTCTCCTGCAACCCGTTCCGCTTGTGCTAGTTGAACGAACGTCTCTCCACATGCTCAATTCCGAGAGATAAGTGTGTGTGAAAGCCGTCCTTCACCTAGCTTGTTGGGAACACATTGTTTCTTTTTTGTTGGAATCTGCACTACATACATATATATGGGTAGGAACTAGCTCCAACTGTGTTTTACAGTGAAAAATGCAGGAACTTCAAACCGGCACTAGGAATCAGACTGAGAAACCAGAGTAAGTGATTGACCTGCTACCAGTTCCATTTGTGCTAGTTGAACGAACGACTCTCCACATGCTCGTGTCTGAGAGATATGTGTGTGTGAAAGCAGTCCTTTAAAAATTTTGTTGGGAACACAAAATTTCTTTTCTGTTGGAAACTGCAGGACTTTCATATATATGGGAAGGTACTAGCTCCAACTTGATTTTACAGTGAAAATTGCAGGATATTCAACCCCCACTAGGAAACAGACTGAAAAACCAGAGTAATTGTTTCTCCTGTAACCCGTTCCTCTTGTGCTAGTTGAACGAAAGTCTCTGTACATGCTCAGTTCTGAGAAATAAATGTGTGTGAAAGCTGTACTTCATGTAGCTTGTTGGGAACACATAGTTCCTTTTCAGCTGGGAACTGGACTATATACATATATATCTGGAAGTACTAGCTCCAAAACTGTTTCACTGTGAAAACTGCAGGTACTTCAAACGGTCACTAGGAAACTAACTCAGAAATCAGAGTAAATGTTTCTCCTGTTATTATATTCGGTTGTGCTAAAATAACTAATGTCTCACTACATGATAAATTCTTAGAAATATGTATGTGTGAATGCCACATTTCACCTAGCTTGTTGGGAACACAAAGTTTCTTTTCAGTAGGAAAGTGCACTAAATTCATATATAAGGGGAGGTACTAGCTCCAACTCGGGTTTAAATTGAAAACTGTAGGATTTTCAAACCGGCACATGGGAAACAGAATGAGAAAACATATAAAGTGTTGCTCTTGCAACAATTTCCCCCATGTGCTGTTTGAACGAACGTCTCTCCACATGCTCATTTCTTAGAGATATGTGTGTGTGAAAGCCGACCTTTAACTAGCTTGTAGGGACAGAAGGATTCTTTTCAGTTGGAATCTGCACTGCAAACATATATATGGGGAGGTACTAGCTCCAACTCCGTTTTACAGTGAAAACTGCAGGAAATTCATCCCTGCAGTAGGAAACAGACTGAAAAAACCAGAGTAATGTTTCTCCTGCAACCGGTTACCCTAGTGCTAGTTGAACGTAAGTCTCTGCACATGCTCAGTTCTGAGACATAAGTGCGTGTGAAAGCCGTACTTCACCTAGTTTGTTAGGAACACATTGTTTCTTTCAGTTGGAATCTGCACTACATACATATATATGGGGAGGTAGTAGCTCCATCTCGAGTTTACGGTGAAAACTGCAGGAATTTCAAACCGGCATATGAAACAGACTGAAAAACCAGAGTACGTGTTACAAATACAACTTGTTCCTTTGTGTTCCTTGAACGAACGTCTCTCCACATGCTCATTTGTGAGAGATATGTGTGTGTGAAAACCGTCCTTCACCTATCTTATTGGGAACACAAATTTTCATTTCAGTAGGAAACTGCACTACATACATATATACGGGGAGGTACTAGATCCATCTTGGTTTTACAGTGAAAACTGCAGGATCTTCAAACCGGAACTAGGACACAGACTGAGAAACCAGAAGAGGTGTTACACCTGCAAACCATTACAATTGTGCTAGTTGAACGAACGTCTCTCTACATACTCAGGTCTTACAGATATGTGTTTGATAAAGGCGTGCTTCAACATGCTTGTTGGGAAAACAAAGTTTCTTTTCATTTGGAATCTGCACAGTATAGATATATATAGGGAGGTACTAGCTCCAACTCGGGTTTACAGTGAAAAACTGCAGAAATTCAAACCGGCACTAGGAACAGGGAGAGAAACCAGAGTAAGAGTTTCCACTGCAACCCATTCCCCTTGTGCTTGTTGAACGAACGTCTCTCCACATGCGCAGTTCTGAGAGATCTGAGTGTGTGAAAGACGTCCTTCACCTAGCTTGTTGGGAACACAGAGTTTCTATTCAGTAGGAATCTGCACTACATACATATATATGGGGAGGAACTAGCTCCAACTGGGTTTTACAGTGAAACTGCAGGAACTTCAAACCAGCACTAGGAAACAGACTGAGAAACCAGAGGAAGTGTTTATCCTGCAAACCTTTCCGATTTTGCTATTTGAACGAAAGTCTCTCCACATGCTCATTTCTGAGAGATAAGTGTGTGTGAAAGCCGAACTTTACCTAGCTTGTAGGGAACAGAAGGATTCTTATCAGTTGGAATGTGCACTGCAAAATATATATGGGGAGGTACTAGCTCCAACTACCGTTTTACAGTGAAAACTGCAGGAAATTCAATCCAGCACTAGGAAACAGAGTGAGAAACCTTAGTAAGCTTTTCCCCTGCAAACCGTTCCCCTTATGCTAGTTGAATGAATATCTCTTCACATGCTCAGTTCTGAGATATAACTGTGTGTGAAAGCCGACCTTCACCTAGCTTGTTGGGAACACAAACTTTCTTTTCAGTTGGAATCTGCACTACATAAATGTATATGGGGAGGTACTAGCTCCAACACGTTTTTACAGTGTATACTGCAGGAACATCATATCGGAACTAGGAAATAGTCTGAGAAACCAGAGGAAGTGTTTCTCCTGCCACCCTTTCCCTTTGTGCTATTTGAACGAACGTCTCTCTACATGCTCAGGTCTGACAGATAATTGTGTGTAAAAGGCGTGCTTCAACATTCTTGTTGGGAACACATAGTTCCTTTTCAGATGGAATCTGCACTACATACATATATATAGGGAAGAACTAGCTCCAAATCTGGTTTACAGTGAAAACAGCAGGAAATTCAAACCAGCACTAGGAAACACAGTGAGAAACCAGAGAATCAGTTTCTCCTGCAACCCGTTCCCTTTGTGCTATTTTAATGAAATTCTCTCCACGTGTGCAATTCTGAGAAATAAGTGTGTTGTAAAGCCGCCCTTCACATAGTTTGTTGGGAACACAAAGTTTCTTTTCAGTTGGAAAGTGCTCTACTTACATATACATGGGTTATTAAAAGATCCAACTCGCTTTTAAAGTGACAAATACAGGAACTTCAAACCGACACTGGGAAAGAGACTGAGAACCAGAGTAAGTGTTTCTCCTGCAACCGTTCCATTTGTGCTAGTTGAAAGAACGACTCTCCACATGCTCGGTTCTCAGAAATATGTGTGTGTGAAAGCCGTCCTTCACCTAGCTTGTTGAGAACACGAAGTTTCTTTTCAGTTGGAAACTGCCCTACATACTTCTATATGGGGAGGTACTACCTCCAAGTCGGTTTTTCAGTGAAAACTGCAGGAACTTCAAACCGGCACTAGGAAACAGACTGAGAAACCAGAGTAATTGTTTCTCCTGCAACCCGTTCCATTTGTGGTAGTTTAACCAACGTCTCTCCACATGCTATGTTGTGAGATATAAGTTTCTGTGAAAGCCGTCCTTCACATAGCTTTTGTCAACACAAAATTTCTTTTCAGTCGTAAACTGCACTACATACATATATATGGGGAGGCACTAGCTCCAACGCTGTCTTATAGTGAAAACGGCAGGAACTTCAAACCGGCACTTGGAAAGAGGCCGAGAAACCTGTGTATGGATTTCTCGTTCACACCATTCCCTTTGAGCTTGTTCAATAAACATCTCTCCACATGCTCAGTTCTGAGATTTAAGTGTGTGTGAAAGCCGTCCTTCACCTAGCATTTTGGGAACACAAAGTTTCTTTCAGATGGAATATGCACTACATAAAAATATATGGGGAGATACTAGCTCCAACTGGGTTTTACAATGAAAACAGCAGGAACATCAAACCGGCACATGTAAACAGACTGAGAATCCAGTAAGTGTATCTCCTGCAAACATTTCCCATTGTGCTTGTTGAACGAAATTCTCTCCACATGCGCAATTCTGAGACATACGTGTGTGTGACAGCCATCCTTTACCGAGCTTGTTGGGAACACAAATATTCTTTTCAGTTGGAAAATGCACTACATACATATATATGGGGAGGTACTTGCTCCAAATCGCTTTAATAGTGAAAACTGCAGGAATTTCAAACTGGCACTAGGAAAAACACTGATAAACCAGAGTAAGTGTTTCTCCTGCAGCACTTTCACTTTATGCTAGTTGAAAGAAAGACTCTCCACATGCTCGGTTCTGAGACATAAGTGTGTGTGAAAGCCGTCCTTCAAATATTTTGTTGGGAACACAAAGTTTCTTTTCAGTTGCAAACTGCTCAACATATGTATATATATATATGGAGGTACAAGCTCCAACTCGGTTTTACATTGAAATCTGCAGGAATTTCTAACCGGCACTGGGAAACAGACTGAGAAACCAGAGTAATTGTTTCTCCTGCAAACCGTTCCATTTGTGGTAGTTTAACGAACGTCTCTCCACATGCTCATTTCTGAGATATGTGTGTGTGTGAAAGCCGATCTTCACCTAGCTTGTTGGGAACACAAAGTTTCTTTTCAGTTGGAAAGAGTAGGACATTCATATATATGGGATGGTACTAGCTCCAACTCGATTTTACAGTGAAAACTGCTGGAAATTCATACATGCACTACGAAAATGTCAGAAAAACCAGACAATATGTTTCTCCTGCAACCCGTTCCGCTTGTGCTAGTTGAACGAACGTCTCTCCACATGCTCAATTCCGAGAGATAAGTGTGTGTGAAAGCCGTCCTTCACCTAGCTTGTTGGGAACACATTGTTTCTTTTTTGTTGGAATCTGCACTACATACATATATATGGGTAGGAACTAGCTCCAACTGTGTTTTACAGTGAAAAATGCAGGAACTTCAAACCGGCACTAGGAATCAGACTGAGAAACCAGAGTAAGTGATTGACCTGCTAACCAGTTCCATTTGTGCTAGTTGAACGAACGACTCTCCACATGCTCGTGTCTGAGAGATATGTGTGTGTGAAAGCAGTCCTTTAAAAATTTTGTTGGGAACACAAATTTCTTTTCTGTTGGAAACTGCAGGACTTTCATATATATGGGAAGGTACTAGCTCCAACTTGATTTTACAGTGAAAATTGCAGGATATTCAACCCCCACTAGGAAACAGACTGAAAAACCAGAGTAATTGTTTCTCCTGTAACCCGTTCCTCTTGTGCTAGTTGAACGAAAGTCTCTGTACATGCTCAGTTCTGAGAAATAAATGTGTGTGAAAGCTGTACTTCATGTAGCTTGTTGGGAACACATAGTTCCTTTTCAGCTGGGAACTGGACTATATACATATATATCTGGAAGTACTAGCTCCAAAACTGTTTCACTGTGAAAACTGCAGGTACTTCAAACGGTCACTAGGAAACTAACTCAGAAATCAGAGTAAATGTTTCTCCTGTTATTATATTCGGTTGTGCTAAAATAACTAATGTACTCACTACATGATAAATTCTTAGAAATATGTATGTGTGAATGCCACATTTCACCTAGCTTGTTGGGAACACAAAGTTTCTTTTCAGTAGGAAAGTGCACTAAATTCATATATAAGGGGAGGTACTAGCTCCAACTCGGGTTTAAATTGAAAACTGTAGGATTTTCAAACCTGGCACATGGAAACAGAATGAGAAACCAGATTAAGTGTTGCCCTTGCAACATTTCCCCATGTGCTGTTTGAAACGAACGTCTCTCCACATGCTCATTTCTGAGAGATAAGTGTGTGTGAAGCCGACCTTACCTAGCTTGTAGGGACCAGAAGGAATTCTTTTCAGTTGGGATCTGCACTGAAAACATATATATGGGGAGGTACTAGCTCCAACTCCGTTTTACAGTGAAAACTGCAGGAAAATTCATCCCGCAGTAGGAAACAGACTGAAAAAACCAGAGTAATGTTTCTCCTGCAACCGGTTACCCTAGTGCTAGTTGAACGAAGTCTCTGCACATGCTCAGTTCTGAGACATAAGTGCGTGTGAAAAGCCGTACTTCACCTAGTTTGTTAGGAACACATTGTTTCTTTTCAGTTGGAATCTGCACTACATACATATATATGGGGAGGTAGTAGCTCCATCTCGAGTTTACGGTGAAAACTGCAGGAATTTCAAACCGGCATATGAAACAGACTGAAAAACCAGAGTACGTGTTACAAATGCAACTGTTCCTTTGTGTTCCTTGAACGAACGTCTCTCCACATGCTCATTTGTGAGAGATATGTGTGTGTGAAAACCGTCCTTCACCTATCTTATTGGGAACACAATTTTCATTTCAGTAGGAAACTGCACTACATACATATATACGGGGAGGTACTAGATCCATCTTGGTTTTACAGTGAAAACTGCAGGATCTTCAAACCGAACTAGGACACAGACTGAGAAACCAGAAGAAGTGTTACACCTGCAAACCGTTACAATTGTGCTAGTTGAACGAACGTCTCTCTACATACTCAGGTCTGACAGATATGTGTGTGATAAAGGCGTGCTTCAACTTGCTTGTTGGGAAAACAAAGTTTCTTTTCATTTGGAATCTGCACAGTATAGATATATATAGGGAGGTACTAGCTCCAACTCGGGTTTACAGTGAAAACTGCAGAAAATTCAAACCGGCACTAGGAACAGGGAGAGAAACCAGAGTAAGAGTTTCCACTGCAACCCATTCCCCTTGTGCTTGTTGAACGAACGTCTCTCCACATGTGCAGTTCTGAGAGATCTGAGTGTGTGAAAGACGTCCTTCACCTATCTTGTTGGGAACACAGAGTTTCTATTCAGTTGGAATCTGCACTACATACATATATATGGGGAGGAACTAGCTCCAACTGGGTTTTACAGTGAAAACTGCAGGAACTTCAAACCAGCACTAGGAAACAGACTGAGAAACCAGAGGAAGTGTTTATCCTGCAAACCTTTCCGATTTTGCTATTTGAACGAACGTCTTTCCACATGCTCAATTCTGAGAGATATCTTTCTGTGAAAGCCGTCTTTCATCTATCTGTTGGGAACACAAAGTTTCTTTTCAGTTGGAAATTGCAACACATACTTATATATGGAGAGGTACAAGCTCCAACACGGTTTTGTAGTGAAAACTGCAGGAACTTCAATCCGGCACTTGGAAACAGTCTGAGAAACGAGAGTAAGTTTTTCTCCTGCAACACGTTCGCTTTGATAGATTTTAACGAACGTCTCTCCACATGCTATTTTCTGAGAAATAAGTGTGTGTGAAAGACGACCTTCACCCAGCTTGCTGTCAACACAAAGTTTCTTTTCAGTTTTAAACTGCACTACATACAATTATATGGGTAGGTACTAGCTCCAACACAGTTTTACAGTGAAAAGTGCAGGAAATTCAAACCGGCACTGGGAAACAGACCAAGAAAACAGAGTATGGTTTTCCCCTTCAAACCGTCCCTTTATGCTGGTTCAATAAATGTCTCTCCACATGCACATTTCTGAGAGATAAGTGTGTGTGAAAGCCATCCTTCACCTAGCCTGTTGGGAACACAAAGATTCTTTTCAGTTGGAAACTGCACTTCATACAAATATATGGGGTGGTTCTAGCTCCAACTCTGTGTTACACTGAAATTTGCAGGAACATCTAACTGGCACAAGTAAACAGACCGAGAAAAGAGAGTAAGTGTTTCTCCTGCAACCCGTTCCTTTTGTGCTTGTTGAAGGAACTTCTCTCCACATGCGCATTTCTGAGAGATCCGTGTGTGTGAAAGCTGTCCTTCACCAATGTGGTTGGGAAAACAAGGATTCTTTTCAGTTAGAATCTGCACTGCATACATATATATGGGGTGGTACTAGCTCCATATCGATTTTATGGAGAAAACTGCAGGAAATTCAAACAGGCACTAGGAAACACACTGAGAAAACAGAGTAATTGTTGCTTCTCCTACACGTTCCCCTTGTGCTA